>NW_024412467.1:6365642-6382777 GCF_014898765.1 Herpailurus yagouaroundi
TGTGTGTGTGTGTGTGTGTGTGTGTGTGTGTGTGTGACTTATTCACCACTTTTTCAAATAATGCTTCAAGTGGATGAAGAATACTGAAACTGCCTTTCAGTGGAATTGCCCCATCCCTCTTGAATGCAATGTCCTTATTCAATATCGTGTTTACTCTCTCGCAGGTGCCCAGGTCAAGGCTTTCGCTGAGCATTACACACCGTTTGTGGACTGCCTCATTCATAAACTCCATGAGAGGAGCGAACAAAGTCTAATTTAGCATCTATGTTAAATGCCAAAGACATAAAGGACTGTTAAGCTGTTTTCAACCTACTTTTTTCTCTCTCCCAGAAAAAGCAATCGATGGAAAGGAAAACTAGCTGCAGTGTATTAGTGTCGGTCAATTCTTACACTGCCTTCCGCTTAGTTAGAGAGATTCAGGCTGGCGCAGACATCCCCGGCCCTGGCGCGGTTTGTCTAGCCCCAGTTAAGCCTGCTCTCCAAAGTCATGTCTGTTAAGGAAAGTTAAAACTAAATTTGATTATAGAATGGTATAGAATTTAAATTTGTATAGAATACAAAGAACTTGTATTCCAAGTGGAAAAGTGAAACCACACACATTCAAAGAGGCCCCCCCCCCCGCCCCAATCAGTATTCAGGTCCCGAAGTGACTCGAAACCCTTTGCGGGGCATCTGGAGACACTGTATTTAATTTTCTGGATAGGAACAGAGAGATGAAAAAGGACACAACATGCCAGCATTATTCACACCTTGGCATCCTCTCGGCCACAAGCTTTGAAAGGTGGGAAGCCCACACCAAGGAGAATATGAGATGAGAGCATCCTTACTTTTTGGACTATCTGGACTTCGAAGTGCAGCTCTTCCTTTGCCCTTAGGGGTTTTTAAGCCATCGGAGAGGTACTGATGACCGCTTTCTCCCAGCTCCAGCCTTCGCTTGGCCTGCAATGTGAGAGCACAAGCATTGGTCACTGGGCACGTGGGCAATCACAAGGAGCAGGGCTGTCTGTGACCTGTCCCTGCCAAGGGCTGCGGGCACCTGCCAGCTCTCAGGCCTCTGCTCTGCCGCACTCGGGGCCCTGGGCCCGCCCCACAGCCAGGTTCTGCTCCGGGGGCCGGGCTATCACGTCAACTCTCTTCACCCGCAACGGATTACCCATCAGATGGAGGACAGAGCCAGTGGTCCTTTAGGATTAGGATCAGGAGCCACCTTGTTCGTTCGTTCGTTTGCTCACTCATTCATCCATTCATTCATTCAACATACGTGCCAGGCGTGGGGCAAGACACTAAGACGACAGCAGGCATCGCGGAACAGAAACTCACTTCTCCCCTGCAAAACTTTGCCGCCGACCTCATCTCTAATCTGGGCAGGACCCCCTTCCTTGTGCTCCCGCGAACACTCTGTTTATTTGTATCCTCCACTTATTGCATATAAGGGTTATTTTACTTCTCTGTGTCTCATTTCCTTTAAGGCAGGGACCGTTTCCCACTTATCTTTGTATACCTAGTGCTTGGCACAGAGCCTGGGTTTCTGTAGGTGTTCAATCACTCTCTCTCTCTCTCTCTCTATTTATATTCAATATATGTGAGAGTGATTGAACAGCAACACAACTAGTCACAGACTACAAATGGTCATTCACCGGAATAACAAATACTGCAAATGCCCCTGGTATTACTGTCTCCAATTCTGTCATCACACCTGACGCGTGGAGGTCTTCAAGTTTTTAATTTGATCGAATTTCACTGCAAAAATACCCACCTAGTGTCTACGGACTGGGCACTGGGCTTAGGGCACGCAGGTGAAAGCAAGATAGGTTAAGAGTCCCTGCCTCCCTAGCGCGTAGAGTCTGAGAGGAGACAGATCACTGAAGTAAGTGATTATTGTGTGCCAACCTCTGGGTGTGACAGGTGTCCAGACAGGAATGGTACCGACTGGACACCCCACAGGGCCATGTGTCTCTAGGCTCATTTCTGGGGCAGATCCTCCTAATGAGGAGATGCACAAGTTCACAGAACTCCTCACGACATAGAAACAGAAGTAAGAGCTTTGCTGGCTTCTCTGTAGAAAGTGATCAGTTCATCTCGTTCTGGTCGCTACAGTGGCCACAGCCGCGTATGGCTCATCTGAATCAACATGTGCTCTAGGTGTCAAATGCACACCGGATTCTGAAAACGTGCCACCCCCAAAAGGGGCAAAATCCATCACCAACTGTTTTTATATAGATTACATGCCAAAATGATATTTTGGCTTTCTAAAATATTATTAAATCAGACAGTATTAAAATGATTATTTCACCTGTTTTGTTTCATATATATTTTTACTATGTGGCTTGCATTTGTGGCACATATTAGCTTTCCTTTTTTAAATTAAATGTTTGTTTTTAACTAATTGAGTAATAAAATAAACATAATTGAAAAATGCCGTTTTTTAAAATTTAATGTTTATTTATTTTTGAGAGAGAGACAGAGCGCAAGTAGGGGAGGGGCAGAGAGAGAGGGAGACACAGAATCCAAAGCAGTTTCTAGGCTCCAAGCTGTCAGCCCAGAGCCTGACGCGGGGCTCGAACCCACGAGCCTTGGGAGCATGACCTGAGCGGAAGTCGGACGCTTAACCGACTGAGCCACCTGGGCGCCCCACGTGTTATCTTTCTGTTGGGCAATGCTGGGCTGAAGTTCACTCTCAAGGCCTAGGAACGACGTTCAGTAAATTTCTTAACTTCATCTTCCCCTCCCAAATATTCTGTCAAATCCTCGTGTGGGCCTGTTGTTTTGGTTGGCCTGGCAAACACTCTCTTCGTTTAGGTAAAAGCCTCTGATTGTCTTTGGGGAGCACCCCCCTCCCTGTGCCAGCACAGGCACATCTGTGCACACAGGTGATCTGGGCCTGCCTGATCTTTGTGTTCCATCCTCCCCTCCCCCACAGTGACTGGGCCGGATGGCACATGAGCAAACCTGGGTGAACAAAGGCCAACTCAGGAATTTTTCTGGAACCACTGGCAAGAAGGGGTTGTGCCTTCCCAGTAAGGTTGACAGTAGCCGGAAACTACCCGACAACAGAGGCTCTAGAGGGGAAGGTGGAGTGAAGACACGGAGAGAATGGGGTCTAAGGCCATCACTCAAAACTCTGAATCAAGTCATATGCTGGGGACAACAGCTGGTCTTTCCCCAGACTTCTCAGTGGCATCAGCCAATCAAAGCCTCAGTGAAGAGCGGCAGGGTGGGTGGGTCACTTCTTGCGGCCTGCAGGAGGTCACCACTGATAGAGGCAAGCTCCATCTGAGGCTCACCTACAAGTAGAGAGGGGAGCAGCTTTGCTACGGAGGCTTTTTCTCTCCACAGAAAGCCATCCAAGAGGTACACCGCTGTATTCTTTCCATGTTAAGGTCCCCAGCAGGGAGTCAAATGGGAGACCCAGAACTCTTGGGCTCTTAAGTCTGTAAACTCTTCCTGAACACTCACAATAAAGAATTGCTCACTGGCCAGGGGCCTGGGGGCATATTAGTTTTCCCTCCCCCATCCAGGCTACTGTTCCAAATTGCTTTGAGGCGAAGACCCCTGGAAAGCAGTAAGCTTGTAGGCTGGGGAAATTCCCAGAGATCTGTTGCTAAGAAACGGAGATCTAACTTCAAGGACCAGGACTAGGCTGGTTGTGTGACTTTGGAGAGTTGAACCAATCTAAATACTTGATGGAAAATCTACTAAATCTTAAGGGCACTTCTACTGCCAGAGAATCCTTAAGTCCTAGAATCCTCACAATCTATGAGATCTCAGCCTCTAAGGGGATAGATCACCAAGCCTATACATCTACGCCAAAAAGAAATGAGCTGAGGAAGAAAGGCAGCCCCAGCAAATCCTCCTGGAGGGTAGAAATTGGGGGCGGTCATATCGGCTACACGAGCTATTCCTGCGGAGTAGACGTGACAGGCTTTGAGAGGTGATCACTGTGTCATTTTCCTTTTCCAGATGGGCGTTTCTGCCAGGCTATCCTGTTAGCATTCCTCCGCGCTGTAGTGAAAGGAGCTGAACTGGATCGGAGATGAACACACAGTAGTCCTTAGGACTTACAGGTCGCAGACCTGAGGACGGGCACACTAACTGGAATCTCTCTGGCGAAAGAGCTGGCTGAACATTTGATACGTCATGGAGCAGCATCACCTTAACAAATTTAGGCGCACGTGCTTGGTAAAAACAAACACACAAACAAACAAACAACTACATGGGAGGTTTTAAACAGTACGGGCGGTCTCTGCTCACACCAGGACAGATGGAAATCTCTCTCCCATCAGCTCAACTTTTGTTTCTTATGAGTGTGACCATCTCCCTGAACTGTTGAGTTCTTCTGTTTATAAAGAGATCTTCCGATCACATGGCCCCTATCAGTAAAGCAACTCATCTATCTGGTGCTCAGCGGAAGGCCCAGCCATCTGGTCCTAAGTAGGAACAAAGGCTGGACGGGAGAGAGGTTACGTAGATCGCCCACGTGGCATCTTTCTGAGGTATTACCAAGTGTGGCTTTTATTATAAATGAAGTAGGTGCTAATTTTAGAACGTCAACCCAAACTAAGATGTTGCAATGTTAAATTTCTGAAAAAAAAATTAAAAAAAAATATATATATATTAGTAATAACTGTCAGGCAGCCAAGCAGTGGGCTGGGGCGGGGGGGCGGGGAACAACCATAGTTTCTGCCCATCTGGCATCTGTGGACCCTATTTTTGCCTTCGGGGAAGAAACTTCTCCACAATTCTTAGTTCAGGTGGTTTCTTTGTCTCTAAGCCTGATGAGCAAAAACCCTGACACTGCTCAACATCTTAGGCTGGCCCTTCCCATAGAGGGTTCAAAGGTGAGTCTTGTAACCTGGGCCCACCAATCAGCGTATTCCAGTATCCCTTGGCTAATGGGCCTATGATCAAAGCAGGAAAATCGGCCAGTGTGGGACTTTTGTTAGAAACGATGGGGAAAGTACTGGGTTCTTTTCACTGGGAGTTATTAGTAGGAAGTCAGCCTGGGGCTACCTGGGAACTGAGCCAACATGGAAGTAAAGAGCTGGAGAGACTGAGTCCCAATGCCTTCAAGTGAGGTGCTAGAAATAGCCATGACCAAAGGCAGGTCTACCCAAGACTTCCATTTTGTATGAACTAACAGATTCCCTTTTTTCGTAGAAGAAAACTGACTTTGGTGACCATTATTTGCAGCCTGGAGTCCCGATAGATCTGGCATGCTAGCATTAGCTAGAAGTCAAGGGATATTTGAGTGCTCATAATGTATCATGCACCATGGCAATTACTTTTCACTTGATTATGTTATCTCCTTTTCACAACGTCCCTACAAGGTAGTTGTTATTATTATTTCCCATTCTACGGGAGAAAACGGGAGGTTTAGAATGCTCAAATAACTTTTCCGAGATCCCGCAGTCAGAAAATATGCCTACTCCAAACCCATGCTTATAACCACTTTAAGGATTGTGAAAAACTGCCACATGAAAATATTTGAAAAGTTATATTAAACTGATGTCATTTTACTTTATGATAAATTTAGAGCTTTATTTATTTATTTATTTATTTGAGAGAGAGAGAGACAGCACACAAGATCATGAGTGGGGTCTGGACAGATCTATCTATCTATCTATCTATCTATCTATCTATCTATCGAGAGAGAACCCCAAGTCAAGAGTTGGACAGTCGGGGTGCCTGAGTGGCTCAGTTGGTTGGGTGACCGACTTCAGCTCAGGTCATGATCTCACTGTTTGTGGGTTCGAGCCCTGCGTCAGGCTCTGTGCTGACAGCTCAGAGCCTGGAGCCTGCTTCGGATTCTGTGTCTCCCTCTCTCTCTCTGCCCCTCCCCTGCTCGCACTTTGTCTCTCAAAAATAAATAGTTAAAAAAAATTACAAAAAAAAAAAAAAGAGTTGGACAATTGATTGTGCCACCCAGGCACCCCAAGTTATTTTATTCATGACTTTAAAAAAACTTTCCTTTACACAATAAAAGGGATATGGAAATTCAAACAGCACAAATGTGTCTATGAGGAAAGCAACTCTTTCTCCCACTCCTGATCCCATCCCCTTCCTCAAAGGCAAGACTATTAAGTTCCTTTGATCTCCTTTTAGACAATCTATGTGAATATAAGTATGTATACAGAGACCATTGCACTTTACAAAAAACTGTACACCAATGATGCATTTATTAACACAGGATGACCTTATTTTTCATAGCTACATAATGCCGGATTCATTAATATGCCACAACTTGTTTACTTAACCAAATACCTGCTAATGGATAGTCAGCACTCTTCTACTGTAAGCATTCATGATGGCACTGTGGGGTGGGTATCACTATGCCCACCTTGCACTGAGGCAGAGAAGGTAAGGGTTTACCTTAGTGAGTCATAGATACCAGGATTTGAGCCCACGACCTCCCTGGACTGATCGAAATGGCCCTCCTGTTGCCATAGCAACTTCTGGGCTACCGCGGCCTGACTGCCATCACAACGCACGTGTATGCTCCAGGCTTCCTCCCTGGACCATGAGCTCAGGTCTCAAGCAGCCTTGCACACGGCATGCACTCAGACAAATTCACTTATTTATTTTGAATGAACCAAGGAATAAATTCCCAAAGTCTCTTGGCAGGTAAGGCACAAAGCTCTGACATCACAAACCTGTAAGGTTTGTATGCATGTATGTGGAATGTACATATATATACACACACACATATGTGTGCACGCATACGCATACATATGCTGGAGACTAATCGCTACATATTTGGGAAGATTTTCAAGAAACATATGGGGGAAAAATTAAAGTTGCAGAAGGACACATCTGAAGATTTTATAAGGGTAAAAAAACTATGAAATATAGACTTCGCTCTAAAATTTTCCATGCATCCATAGAGGAAGACCCACAGCAAATGTTAATGGAGGTTATCTCTGAGAAGTAAAATTAAATATGGGGTAATGACTTCATGTTTATAGTTTGTAAGATTTATTTGACAAAGCAATGTGTCTTTTTTTTTAAATTTTTTAATGTTTGAGAGAGAGAGAGAGAGAGAGAGAGTGAGCAGGGGAGGGGCAGACAGAGAGGGAGACACAGAATCTGAACAGGCTCCAGGCTCCGAGCTGTCAGCACAGAGTCCAATGTGGGGCTCGAACTCACGAACCTTGAGACCATGACTTGAGCTGAAGTTGGACGCTCAACCGAGCCACCCAGGCGCCCCGAAGGCAATGTGTCTTTATACATACTAAAGTTATACCTAGCAATTCTATTCTTTGGAGTATATTCTGAGAATATTGATGTTGTTTCTAGGATTTGTCTATTTAAAACAGCACAGCTGTTTTCTTGAATATTTATATTTTTCCACCTATGTCCAACATAAATGCCCAATCAGAAGAAAAGTTCAGTAAGTTATTGTACATTTATATAATGGAAGGTTGTGCAATTAATGATATGCATCTATATATGTAAGTTTAAAAGAAAAGTAGGTGTGAATTTAAAATGTTATTTTTGTAGGGAAATTATACACATAGGAAGAAACGATATCTAAGGCTATACACTAAATCGTTTAAGAGTATTAATCTTTGGGTGGTAGGATTACAGTGATTTTATTTTCCTCTTTCTAAATCATTTAAAAGTGATCATGGGTTCCTTGCATAACAAGACAAAAATTTCCATTGGAGGTTAAACAAAAGAAGGCTGCCGGTTTGGTTTTTAGACTGTTAAAAATCTTCTGTACCATTCAGTAGGCATGGGTATGAGTTCAAAGCAGAAATGGGCCATACTAACAGAAGGGCATCCCCCCTCACGGCGGGGAGGGAAGTGGTGTTCTTATCTACCATTTGGCTGAGCCACAGGAAAAGAATTAAATCAAGAAAAAGGCATGGCCTGCTGTCGTTCACAAACTGAACCCTAAAATAAACTCCCTTTACCTCCGTTAATAAGAGACCTGGGCAAAGGAAAGAACCAGATCCATGATACGTTTTGTTTCATGGCCAAAGACGAGGCAGGACGTTTCAAGCAGAGGACGAAGAGAAGTAAATATGGAGGCTAAAAAGATACGAGGGCCAGGTTAAGCTCCTTAGCGGAATGATCCAATGGAGAGAATCTCTAGTTTGACACCAGACCACAGATGAATCACACTTGGGTTCTGGCCATCCTTAGGTCAGTAGGTTAGGGCAGGAGGATTTCAAGAAAGGAATTCCCAGTTTCCAGCTGTGACTACATACTAACACAATCTGGCTAACCATTTTAAAATCCATTAAATATTTATTAAGTGCCTGCTGTGTACCCAGCCCTGCACAGGCAGGTGATTATAAAGGCAACATGGTGGTCCCTGCTATAAGAGAGGCTCCAGGCAAATAATGGGAAATGCATGAAGAATGCCACAATGAGCCCATGGCTGGGGGCAGGAAGGCAGGAAGGGGGGCTGGATGGAGAAGATGGTGGAGGTCTGGAGAGGGTGGAAAGAGCTGGCGGTGTTTGAGCCACATCCTGGAAGGCAAGGGGCTCTGTCCTGCAGAGAAAGGTCTGGGTGTCACGATCTCCAGAAGGCTGTCCAGGCATAAGCAGGAGCACAGGGACTTGGGTGCAGAGGGTGAAGAAGGGGCCACGTCACAGTCCCTTCCGTGCCATGTGGTTATAAACCACACTCAGGGTCCCCTTTGCCTTGAGATGAAGTTACCCAGGATGAAGAGCTCTAAGGTCCTCCCCGGCTTTCCTCAGCCAGGTCAAGTTCAGAATTGACAGGAGCAGCGTCTCTATGAGCTATTAGGTGAGAAAGCCTAATCAGAAAGCGAATTGTCTCCCAGGAACTGGGGAACTGAACAGAAACGCAGACGGAGGCGTGTGGAAACAAGAAGAGTGCATTTTATCTTGGTGAAGACTTCCCCTTAAATGCCGCATCCCAGCCACCACCAGTGGAGAGTAGTCTCTCTTCTCTCAGACGTGCTCCTTCCCATGCCTCCCTGCCCCAGCTAAATTTCCCCATCACTGGGTACGTAGAATGCCCCCAAACTTGGCCTTTTTTTTTTTTTATTACTTTTAAACTACAGATCTAGGATATCTTCACTATAATTTGTGTTTGCAGACTGGTCTGGGAATCTAAGCACATACATACGAATGTTTCTAAAGGGCAGAACTTCTGAAATCAAAGCCATTTACTGATGAACTGGTGATTGCTTCCCTCTCTACAGACATTTGTTTTGTTTTTACGAATAATTTGAGGGACGCCTGGGTGGTTTAGTCGGTTAAGCGTCTGACTCTTGATCTCCAATCAGGTCGTGATCTATGGTTTCATGAGTTCGAGCCCCACACCAGGGTCTGTGCTGACAGTGTGGAGCCTGCTAGGGATTCTCTCTCTCCCTCTCTCTGCCCTTCTTCCAGTCACACTGTCACTCTCTCAAAATAAATAAACATTAAAAGGAAAAAAAAAAAAAAAAAAGAAGAATTTGAGACAGGGTGCCTGGCTGGCTCAGTTGGTAGAGCATGCGACTTTTGATCTCAGGGTCATGAGTGCAAGCCCCAAGTTGGGCATGGAGCCTACTTAGAAAACAAAACAAAACAGAATACTTTAAGACAATTTAAAAAGAAATTAATGCACATGATTTTTAAAAACCCACTAGTTCAGGCAGCTTATAATGGCTACCTCCCCAGGGGAATCAATTTTATTCTTTCTCCTGGTGGTCACCTCTGCATCTGTAAGGAATAAGCTTGCACAGCTATTTCTGGATGAAAATGTCCAGCCCCCCAGCGATGACTATCATCCAACCGAAGATTACCTCACCTTTTCATATCCGTCACATCTTTTTCTCCATTGTATTACCCATTCTATCAAGTCCCCACTATTTCTCCTGCCTGAAACACTTGGACCTCCTGCTGTCTAGACCCTAGACAGACAGTTCTGTGCGCCTGTTGCAAAGCTGTCATTCTGTGGTTTTCCACTCACTGTACAGTGTGGAAGCCTGAAGGGGACATCTGTCCCTTTATTTGACTGCCCAGCCTCTGAACCTTCCCACCCAGGCTTAGGAAACTCCCCACTTGATCAGTCTATGTGGGAGGCATAGCTGCCCTTCTATCATGGAAGTAGAGGACTCCCTGTGCTCTTTCCCAGCTTCCCCAGAGCTTGGACCAGTCCTGCTACCTCAGCGGGAGGACAGACACACGCAGCCACTCCAGACCCAGAACCCGGAGGGGCTCTGGCAGAGCAGCGGGCCGGCTGGCGATGGCTGCTGGAGCCCGGAAGAAATCACTAGATTTGTGATTCCACTGGATTCGTTCTGTGGATTGACATTTTGGCTGTGGCTCTGTCTGCTGGTCCTTGCTGGTTCCTGCCTGTCCTCCGAGCCTGGTTCTCTAATCCTCAATATCCTTCCATAAATTCCTTCGCTGCTTAAGTCAGCTGGGGTTGCCTTCTGTTGCCTGAGACAGAGTCAGTTTCCCGAGCCCAATGCTAGTTGACTGCTTTCCTGGGACACATCCGAAGAGTAGTACGGAAGGGAACGTTTGAGTCCCTGTATATCTGAAATGTGTATTTCATCCTCACACTCGATAGGCTGGGTAAGCAAAGAATTTCAGGCTGAACATGGGTTGCCCTCAGCACTCAGAAGCCACTGTTCTAGTGCTTTTTATATCCAGTGTTGATGGTGAGAGACCTGTGGCCTTGGAACTACTGGGTTTTTAACCTCTCTGAGAGATGCCTGGCCTGTCTTCCATTTATTGTAAAATTTCGTAACATCTGTTCAGGTGTGCAACTTTTCTCACTCACGGTGTGAGGGACTCCTGGGCTCCTAGAACTTACCGGCTTGGCCTTGAGCTAGAAGAAACATGTATGTTGTAAATCATCCCCTCTCGTTTTCTCTCATTTTCTGGGAATTCCTATTCCTCTTAGAGGGATCCTCTAAAGCTCCTATTTTCTGTCATCCTTACATCAAATCTAACTTCCATTCACTACGTTTTGGTTTTTGTTTCGTTTTGTTTCAGTTTGGGCAACTAGATTTTTCATTTCCAAGAGTATTTGTTTTGCTTTTGCTCTCTGATCAATCCCTTTTTATAGCATCTTGTTCTTTATGACGAGGAGCGCCTCTCCTTCACCACTAATTGCTTCTTTTGAAGTTTTCTTGTGTTTCCTGTTTATTTTCTCCATTGTCCTCTTTTCCTACTTAAAGGAAGTCCTTCATGGGAACATCCTTTTTGCCTCTGCTGTTGTGACTCCTGAGGCTCTCCAAGGCAGACCCACGCTCTCTCCGCCATAGCTTCCTGTTCTACTTTACTGACCGCTACTCCTCAATCCTTTCCCTGCTTTCCAGGAATCTGCCCAATGATCTGGTCTGCTAAAAGCCCCACTCTCATTGTGAATAATGAAAAACAACAATGACAAACTGTTTACTATTATTTTCATAGGGTTTCAAGGGAAAGGAGAAAACTATGTTTGACGACCTGCCTTTCTTTATATATATATATATATATATATGTATATGTATATATATATACATATATATATGTATATGTATATATATATACACTTTTTTTTTAATGTTTATTTTTGAGAGACAGAGACGGAGTTTGAGCAGGGGAGGGGCAGAGAGCGAGGGAGACACAGAATCCGAAGCAGGCTCCAGGCTCCCAGCTATCAGCACAGAGCCCGATGTGGGACTCAAGCCCACGAACCGTGAGATCATGACCTGAGCCACAGTCGGTACTTAACCAACTGAGTCACTCAGGCGCCCCGACAATCTGCGTTTCTGAACCAGATGTGTCTGTGTATTTAATTCTCATTCATCAGCACATGATACCGACTACTCACTATATGTAAGGCACGGTGCCAGGCACTTCCATCACAAAGGCACTGGTTTCTTTTGCATAGAGGAGCAGGAGCCCTAATACCCTTCCTACCCAAGTCTCTACCCCAATAATTGAATACTGATCTTAAAAGGCAAAAAACCCTAAAAACCTTTTACAGATTAATTCTGTATCTATACCAAATTAAGAGTAAATGAATAAGAAGCCCAAGAGAAGGGCCTGGTTAATAAATGACACAGATTTAATGTCATGCAAATGAAATAAGAGGAAATAAGCAAGATTTTTAATAATAAAAAATGTTGGGATGCCCTTTTCTATAATAACCATTGTGGTCTCTCAAATGGAGAGGGCAAAAGGTTTTGAATCCCCCACAAAATGCTCAAGCTTAATTATTCCCTTTCAGGTCTACACTCTACATGGAGTACTATTAGGTTTATCTTGATGTTCCTTTTCAACTCCTCATTTTTGGTCTTAGGATTTTACCTCACTTCAGTACCAAAGGAATACACCAGGAGTTGACGTTTTCTGCAAAAGGCCAGGTAGTAAATATTTTAGACCTCGTCGGACACGGCCCTGTTTGAGTTCTTTAACACTTCTGTGGCAGGAAAGCAGCCATCATGCGTAAATAAATGGGTTTTGCTGTATTCCAATAAAACTTATTTACAGAACAAGCCAGGGGCCAGATCTGGCCCATGGGTCACAGTGTGTGGACTCATGCAATAAACCATTATCCTCCTACAATTATGTTTTTATTAAAGGATACTTACACTGCTCACACCAAATACTGAGATTTTATGAAATAAGCCAATCATGTTTTTGGATAATGGAATTATGTCTCTGTCCTGCTTGGTGTTATACATAAGGACTAAAAAGAGGTACTAAAAATACAAGCAAATTTGAGCTGTCCATTTGAATAGCTGAACCTCATCCCATCCATAGAAAACAATGACAATTAAACACACAAAGATACTCCTTTTTACGTCCTCAACGATTTATAGCTAAAGAGATAACTTATAGGTTTAATGAAGAGCTGTAAACAAATTCTTACTATGGGTTTGACACAACAGTTTTAGATAATATTAATTTAATTTCTCCATGACTTGTACCAAAAAAATCTCTTGGCAAACTTTCTCCCGTTGAGTTCTTTAGAAACATCAGAGTAACTATTCTGAATCTCAACCAGTGAGTTCACAGAGAATGACTTCAGAATGTAGTTGGTAAAATGGCTTGCAGCACAGTGCAAGCATCTTAAATCTCAGGAAAACAGCATGCGTTTAATGACTACCATGGCTCTAAAGGACAGGACACTTGGTCCTGAGTGGACATAGTTTCACAAACTGTCCCCATACAGGAGCATGACAAATGGACGCCAAGAAGAGCGAGCACTTTTGAAAGATTTATGAACCTAAGAACTAAATGAAGAACTTCCTCTTAACGTAGTGAAGTGTTACTTTAAGTATTGCAAAGAACAGAAAGCAGACATCTGGTAGCCTTGTGTCATGTCAGGAATATCCAATACTTGTACAACTGACTCGAAGATCAAAGGGTGCTACTTTCCCATTCACTCAACTTTCATTTAGTGGTCAAGTTAAATTCCTGTATATGAGAGTTGGGAGTTTTTGGGTCGTAACAAAGTAAGGAGGAACCTGGGTGGAGGCCAAAAATTCCTTGAGTTGAGGAGATGAAGCGGAGAGTCCACGGAGGTCGAAGTAGCTTAAACTTGGACAGAGCACTGAAAGGAGAGAACTGGTCAGAGACAGAATCTTGGAAGTCTTCAGAAGGTCCCTCTTGAGAATTTGGCAGAATACAGTGTATGGATGTGAGGAAACTACCCAAGGCCAGGAAAAACAAATGCCTGAAAGAAATAAAAAATAAAGAGTGCCTAGCGCTCCCATAAGGCCCAGAACTATAAAATTGTAAGCACACTGTTCTTTCAATTGTTTCTAGCAGACAAACTAGAAAAAAATAAATAAATAAAAACCAAAACAAAAAGCAGCCTTTATAATTCAGAGGCACAGGTAGAGTATTCAGAAGGCTGTTGCTGTATTGGTGAGGCAAAAGTAGCCCTAGAATAAATGCTGCTCTGGTCCCATCCTACAAAGCAAGAGCTGAAAGATCAAACTCTTCCTAAGAAACTTAACTGCCTCTCAGAACAAAACTGAAGAATATTTACAGAAATACAAAAGTGTCCAGCACCCAATAATGACTATCATCCAACCGAAGATTACCTGGCTTCCAAGAAAGCAAGAACATATGACCATAATGACATTAGGAGAAAAATCAATCCATCAAAACTGACCTAAAACCAACACAAATGGTAGAACCAGCTGATAGGACATTAAAAAAGTTAATGTGACTGCATTCCACATGTTAAAAAGGCTAAGTGGAGGGATCAGTGATTTAAACTGATAGGTTCAACAAGTTCAATGAATCCCAAACACAAGAAAACCTGGAGAAAACTGTAATAAGGCACATCACAATCTAATTGCTCAAAATCACTGACAGAAAAATCTCCAAAGGTAGTGGGGGTGGGTGGAGGAATACGTGGCAGAGAAATAAAACTGAGATTCCTCATTTTTAATAATACAGCCAGAAGACAGTACAGCAGCATCTTTTTAAAACTGAAAGAAAGTAAATTATCAAGCTAGAATTTCATACCCAGCAAAAATAGCTTTCAAAATCCAAAGGCAAATAGACTTTTCCCACAATATAAAAGCTAAAGGAATTTTTTTTAACCAGTGGACTCACAATAGAAGAAATATTAAAGGAAGACCTTCAAACAGAAGGAAATGATGCCAGCTGGAAATATGGATCTACACAAATGAATTAAGTGTATCAAAAATGGTAACAACATGGCAAATATGTGACTTCTTCCCCCCTTATATTTAAATCTCTGTAAAAGACAAATGACTAAACAAAAATAGTAAACTATATTGTGGAATTTATAACATAGGTATAAGTAAAATGCAGAATACTAGCATATTCTAGCATACTAGCATACTAGCGAGAAGGGAAGAAATGGAACTGTATCATCATAAGGTAAGTGGTATAATCTTAAGCATACCTAAAGAATGAGTAGGGGTAAGTGCAGAGAGCCAAGAACAGCCAAGACAACTTTGAAGAGAAGAACAAGGTCGACAGACTTGCCCTACCAGATATCCAGACTTGTATGCTAAAACTACAGTAATGAGTGAAATGTGTACTGGCAAAGGGATAGGCAAATAGACCAAGAGAACAGAACAGGAAACCCAGAAACAATTCCACATGTACCTGGAAATGTCATGTATTACAAATGGAGCACTGCAGGTTGCTGGAAAGGATGACTGTTTTTTGTTTGTTTTATGTTTTTGGTTTTTTATTGAAGTCCAGTTGGCACACACCACAACATTAGTTTCCGGTGTACAACACAGTGATTCAGCAACCCCATTCATTCTGCTATGCTCACCACAAGTGTAGATACCAAAGAATGACTATTTCACAAATGGTGCCAGGACAATTGTTTATCTGAGAAGAAAAATAAATAAAAGTGGATCCCTACCTCAAACCACACACAAAATTCAACTTCAGATCTAAATGAACGGACCAAACTTTACAGTAATGAGAAGAAACAAAGGAAATATTTGGCTTTGATTTTTTCTTAAACAAGAAAGAGACACATAAATAATACATGTGAAAAACTGCATTAAAATTGACTCTGGTCATCAGAAGACCACAATAAAGTCAAGCCACAGGTTACGAGAAGATATGTGTGATGCACACAGCCTCCTAAGAATTATTATCCAAAAAAGATACAGGATTAGAAACTGGTAGGAAAAAGGAATATAACCCGAGCAAAATAGAAGATAAGAAGAGGCAATTCCCAAAAGAGGGCACTAAATGGTCAAAATAGTAACAGATATAATCGGGGAAATGTAAATTTAAAATAAATAATCTTTTCACACTCATCAGATTGGCAAAAAATTGCAAAGTCTGAAAATACCAGGTGTTGCAAATATGCAAAACTGTTGTATCTTGCTAGTGCACAGGGGGGCTGGGGCTGTAAACCCCCTGGAAAAAAGTTTTATCCGTACTTAGTGAAAACCATCAACCCCTCAGCATGCACCACAAACTCCTGCACATATGCACAAGGAAGCATAAACAAGAATTGTACCAGGCTATAGTTATTGGCATCGATGAATCACACAAATTCTGAGCAAAACAAAACAAAACAAACAAAAACAAAAAACACCACAGAATGAACACGGTGTCCTTACATAAAGTTTTAAAACAGTTAAGACCTTATTAAATAGCATTAGGGTACTACATATATAATATGAGTATACACACACAAGCCATACACAGAAAAGTATGTGAGAAACAGGGAATACAGAGAAAAAAGAGAAAAAGCAATTGGGGAGAAAACAAAAATCTTCAACTGCATTTACTGATGTCACCACACGATGCTATTCTTTCTATCCTTTGTATCTGAAATGTTTCACATAGTTGATTTTAAAAAACAAGTAGGAGTCAGCTGGCAAGGCAGAATTATGGGTATGTGACCAAGCACCTGGAGGTAATCTGGCAATATTATTAACATTTTAAACACGTAAACACCTTTTGACCCACAACCGTACTTCAGGAAATCAATGCATCCTAGAGAAATACTAAAAACATGCAGAGAGAGAGACATAGGAGAATGTTTGTTATAGCATTATATTTAACGGGGCGGGGGGGTACTTAAAACAACAACAACAACAACAACAGCAACAACCCTAAATGTCTATTGTCCATTAACAGGGGGATGGTTAGGTAAACCCTTCTATATTATATACACCCACACTGCAGAACATTATGAAGCCACAGTATTCTACAGTGAGGTCCACCTTTGGCTTTATCTAGTAAGAAAAAAAAAAAAAAAGCAAGTCAGAACTGTATTTGCAGTATGGTCTCCAAAAACAGCCACTGTTGACAGATACATAGAGAAGGCCTCGAGGGAAGTCTGTCGGTGAAGAGGAAGATAAAGGGTGGAGGAAGGCAGGGCCCTCTACTGATGGAAGGTGTGCCAGAATACAGTGTGTCTGTAATTCATTTTAAATTCGTGAAAACAGAATACAAACAAAACAAACACATGTTAAGAACACAATAAGAGCCTAGGCACCAAAGAAATTATGAGAAATCAGAGGAACCGGAAGTTAAAGGTAGGAAGAGTGGGGCCAGCTAGGCCAGAAGTTCTTAGATGGTGGGCTCCTGGGGGCTAGGGTGCAGGGGCCTCCATGGAGAATGGCAAAGGACAAAGGTCAATGAAAGAATGAATGGATGCCAGGAAGGAAGGAAGGAAGGAAGGAAGGAAGGAAGGAAGGAAGGAAGGAAGGAAG
>NW_024412467.1:6382787-6548249 GCF_014898765.1 Herpailurus yagouaroundi
AAGGAAGGAAGGAAGGAAGGAAGGAAGGAAGGAAGGAAGGAAGGAAGCCTTCAGATTTTAGAATTATTGGCTGTTTCTATAGTATCAATTCTCTACACATTCCCTGTAGTTTGGTAACTCCCAAAGTTTTAGAAAGGAAAACTAAAATTTATCCAGTGCTTACTGTGTACTTTCATATACAGTTGACCTCTGAACAAAATGGGCGGGGCACTGACCTGTTATACAGTCAAAAATTGCGTATTAACTTCTGTCTCCCCCAAAACTTTACCTACCAATAGCCTACTGTTGACCAGAAGCCTTAATGATGGCGTAAACAGTTGATCAGCACGTGTTTTGTATATCATGTGTATTATGTACTATACTGTGACAATAAAGTAAGCTATAGAACAGAAAATGTTATTAAGAAAATCAGAAAGAAGAGAAAGTACGTTTAAGAGTGCCATACTATATTGAAAAAAACCCACATAAGAGTTGACCTGCACAGGGTCAACTGTAGATTATTTTAATTACAGAAAAGTGGGTCCTCTAACAAACCTTTAACTTGTTAAGATGATAATGTCTTTGTACTAAAAAAAAAAAAAAATCAATGTATAGGTGAAGGATATTAAAAGGTACAAACTACCAGTTACAAAATAAATTTAAGTCCTGAGGATGAAAAGTTTTCATGAAAAAAAATTAATGTAAACATAGTGACATCAATCCTCAGATACACTGACTATTCAGAAGCATATTTCACATAGCATCTTGGTAACTGGAGGACTGAGAACAGTCTCTTCATCTACTGGTGTGAGTGATATTTGGTTTTCATCTCTGGTGTCGCCAGGGTCAGTGAGTCCCCACCAATAATCCCGGCGAGTTCACTGCTCTCACTGGGGCTCTTCCTTGTGGGATCACTGAAGAACAAAACAACTGTGAAAAATCTGACTTAGAACCCCAATTCATGTGACCCTCAACAAGGTAAATAAAGGATTAAGCAGCCCTGGAGGTGGGAGAATCAGCCCCAAACACCCAGACTGGGGCAGATGATTGACCCTCCATTATCTCCATTGTTTTTCTCCCAATAACTTCCAGAGAAGCATCCTAGAGCCCTGTTTCCAGGAAACAGAATATTAAAAAAGCAGTAGCTACACATAGAAGCAAATTTTGCCCCTTTGTCATGGAGGGTTTTACCAACAGGCCTATGACCCTGAGGTCGAGAAATCTCCCAGAGTTTGAAGGATAGAATGGAGTCCCAGGCAGGTGAATACGGTTACACTGATAAGATACGTGTTGGCCCTAAGATGAGACTTCAACTGTCGTAAAACTGAGGAGTAGAAATTTACCTCCAAAAGGGACCACCCATGAGCTTTCTCAAGTGGAGGAAACAGAATGGGTCCAGGAGGAGGGTTCGGAGAGGAGCCAGACCAGGCCAGGTAGGTAGGCAGGGGGGCTCCCGGGCTGTGTTGGCTTCAGTGAGTCCCGCTCTAGTAGGGCCCACTTCTGCTTGTTCTAGGATTTAAAGACGCCTCAACGTAGAGAACACACAGATGGATCCTCTTGATCTTTCTTTATTTTTTTTTAAATTTTATTTTTTTCACATTTATTTCTTTTTGAGAGAGAGAGTGCACCTGAGTGGGGGAAGGGCAGAGAGAGGGAGACAGAGGATCTGAAGCGGACTCCGTGCTGAGTGCAGAGCCCCATGCGGGGCTCGAGCTCACAAACGAGCCGTGAGATCATAACCTGAGCCGAAATCAAGAGTCGGCTACTTAACGGACTGAGACACCCAGGTGCTGCGACATCCTCTTGACGTAAGGGCAAAGCAAGACCGCCATCAAAACAGAAGCTACCACTCTTTGAAAGGAGTCAAATTCCTCCACTTACATCCTGCGATTTTATGAGCCCCCAGGTTCTGATACAGAAATCAGGTGTTAACTCCCTGTTGGGCTAACCTGGGCAAGCATTCTGATAGAGATCATGACTCCGGAGCCTCTGACTTACCCACGGAAGGTTCAGGACAAGGTCTTGGCTTGTCTCTTTTTTTCATGTTTATTTTTGAAAGACAGAGCATGAGTGGAGGAGGGGCAGAGAGAGAGGGAGACACAGAATCTGAAGCAGGCTCCAGGCTCTGAGCTGTCAGCACAGAGCCCAACATGGGGCTCGAACCCACAAACTGTGAGATCATGACCTGAGCCGAAGTCGGACGCTCAACCTACTGAACCACCCAGGCACCCCAGCTATTTTCTACTTTATAATGAGCCGCTACCTTTGAGGCAAAGAAGAAAAATCAGACTAGAAAGGCCTATGGCAGAGATTGTTACTGAATGTGTATGAAACCGTGTTCATTTTCCAAATGCATGTAAGAAGATCCTAAGAATACACTAGGAATGAACGCTATGAAAAATGTAGGATGGAGTAGTGGTGATACAATAGCTCTGAAGATATACAAACTTTGGGATATTGAATTCAATGAACAAGTAGACAAAGGAAAATGTTCTTTAAACGAGTTTTGAAAAAAAATGCTGGTCTAGTGCGATATAGGAAAGGGATGTTGATAATGCTAACCTTTAATAATAAAACCAAGAACAAACTATAAAGTTTATCAAGGACCGGACTCCATCCAGCAGCAACAATTTGTCTGAATAGGGTCTTAAGCTCACATGGAGCTCACGAGCTCTCTCGGGGGACACGAATGAGTGGTGCATACAGACAGGTGGCCACTCCAAAGGCTGCGTCCTTTTTTCACAAGCGCGTTTTTTCCTAGCCATTTACCTTTTCCAACTCTAGCCTATCTACCTTAGAATGGTTCTAGGCTTCAGATGTTACCTCAACAGATACTTGTTAATAGGGCGACTAAACAGAGACATAAGGATCTCAAAAAGTACTCCACTTGAACCTGACGATTGGGAGAACAATTCCTCCCTAATCTGTACTTATTTCCAGATGTAGGCAAGGGATGGAGGTTTACGAAGGAGAGACTCTCTTCATCTCTGAAGCCACTATATACATAGGATTCTCCCGCTGGTTCTCAACCTGGAAAGCTCCCCTGTGGGCAAAGTGAGTTCATAAACCTGAAATGCATTGCTTTCTTGATGAATAACCCTGAGCAAACTCCAAGGACGCCACGTGAGGGCTCACCTGAGAATCCATCTAGAGATTCCCATGGCCAGTGTTAATTTAACTATTTTGCAGTTGATCATCACCAATGCAAAACAAGTACCTACTTAGTAAAAAAAACAAAAACAAAAAAACCTCACAAATACTTATCTGTGGGATAAATAAAACTTCAAGATCTCTACAGATCATCTGAAGCTTACATATCTGAGAACATTAGCTTTGTAAACTAAAACTAACCAATCCAAAGAAAAAGCCCCGATAGTTTTATCAAACATGATTAATGAATCTTGCAATTACGTTGGCACTCTTCTCAACTAATGGACTGACAGACTTTTACAAAACTGATTTCTATTTGTACTCATACACTGATTGTATGGCTTACTAAAATGGATGCATGTGTAGACAGTCACTTCATAAAAATCAGGGAGCATGAGAGACAGGACTCTTAGAATCAAGTTCCAACTTAGGAGAATGTTTTTTATGATGATACTCTCAGAGCGGTTTACAAAAGTGAACAAAATAAACTCTAGGAACAGATACATTAAAATGAGTGTTATTTCCACCCTGTTAGTATATAGTTCTTTTAGTCAGTTTGCAAACTAGAACTTAAAAACACTTTTTTAAACTGGCAGGCTGTAGAGTAATGGCAAGAAACTTTGGTCAAGACACAGAGCCTCCCTGGGTCTGTTTCCTCACACGTACGAAGTGAACAGAAGACCAGAAGAATCCCTGAGAATCTCTGAAGACTCACCCACCAATAAGTTCACCTCTTTTGTTCATTTGTGTGTACCAGCTTTGAGCAAGATGCCCCAGCGTGTAGTGACCAGCACCTGGAAAGTGTTAAGTTCACCAGATATTTGACTTGATTTACAGTTACCAACACAAGGTAAGGGAAATATACTTCCAAACACCATCGTGGGGCACCTGGGTGGCTCAGTCAGTTAAGCATCTGACTTGGCTCAGGTCATGATCTCGCAGTTTGTGAGTTCAAGCCCGACGCTGGGCTGTCTGCTGTTAGCACAGAGCCTGCTTCAGATCCTCTGTCTCTCTTTCTCTGTCCCTTCCCCACTCACGTGCTCTCTCTCTCTCTCAAAAATAAACATTCAAAAAAAAAATTAAAAAAAAAAAACATCGTAGGATCCTAAGCAAAAATTTAATATCCAGGGTCTCTTGATTTGTGACTTTGTAGCCAAACACAAAGCTCCCTCCCCAGCTCCTTCAACTGTTCGACTTGAGGTGTGGCTAAGGCACATGCTTCCCCACCAGATCCTTCGGATCCTTCGTGAGCTCTTCCCTTGGGCTCCTAAGGGTTTGGTTCTAGAGCTGACTGGAGTCGTAAAAGGGATGAGAGAATTTCTTTCTGTCCCCACCCTATTACCACATGGTTTATGAGCAAATGGCAAATGGCACCCTGGTCAAAAGTGTTTGGGACACCCTTGCCCCAGGGCCACCACGAAAGAACACTTACTTTATTACGAGCTGTGCCCTGTCTTCAGGGAAAGCAGGATGCTTAGAAAGTTTTGTACTCCATCCTTATCTCCCTTTTTAGCCGACTATGCTCCCTTCAAGGAAACTTGTGCAGCAGGGGGTCAGTTAATAAAATCATGGGGCTTCTAGGAGGCAGAGTTAACCACTGCTGTGGACAAAACACTATCTGATGGCAGAAAGGTGGGAAACGGTCTAAAAAGGACGGTGGCTTAGATAGCAGATGCTTCTGGGGGTCAAAAGTTTCCAAAGGGGGTTCGAATCAACCTGCTAAATGCATCAAAGCAGAGCCACTGGGAAAGCCCGATGCTGACCCGGACCCCCTGTCACTTTGCCAGCTGCTAACAAAATCAGCAAGTGTATTACAATGAAATACAGAGGATGCAGAGAGAAATGGGTTCTTTGGAAGATGAGAAAGTCACCCAAAGAGGAGGTGATTAAAGTTGCAAGCAAGCTGCAATTTCAACTACAGATTTCTCGTTCTGATTGCCTTTGTCATTTGGGGGACCACCTTCTCGCCTGCGGTATCTGCTCCTGGTTACAGTCCTTGTCACAAGTCCCGCTTTTCAAACTGGGAACGGACTAGGAAATTTTCAGAAGTCTGATGCCTGGGTCCCCACCCTTGAGATACTGATTTAGGTGGATGGGTATGGTCTGTGTGGCAGGGTTCTTAAACGCTACCCAGCTGATTCTAAAGTCCAGCGGGTGTCAGAATCACGGCTGTAAGCTGAACCCTTCGGCCCAAAAGACGCTGCTGTTTATGGGAAGTGCGCCTTAACCTGCCAAATATAAATAAGCACAATTATGGTGTGGCCGACAGTCATCAGGGGTAAATATGTATTCTGTTCTGATATCAAATTATTTTTAAAGGCAGAGGGGCCAAGGACGAGAGGGAACAATGAGGCTTTTGTAGAGGTAAGACAAGTCTTCAATGCTCCAAGACTTCTTAGCATATTATAGAAACCAGTTTTGCTGGTTTTTTATTATAGGACAAAGGGAATCACTGACCCGATCGCAGAATTTTGGATGTCAGATGTTCGAGCCCAAAGTATTCCTGAGATATCTTTGGGACTTCTGGAAAAACCCAGGGGAGCTTTCTACTCAAAGAACACCACCGTCAAAGGACAGACGTTGTTTGGGGCGAGTCTTTACATGTTTCTGTATCAAGAAGATAAGGCCCAAACCCTGTCCACCTGGTAGGCAGAACTACGGGGTTATAATTTTCCATTAAGAGACTAAATATAACTTGTAAGGCCATGGCTCTCAAATTTGGGCAAGCTCAGAGGCCCCTGGAGGGCTCCTCACACACCACCACACAGGGTCTCTGATCTGAGGGTGGAGGATGGGGATTCGCCTCTCTGATGAGCTCCCAGGCGACGCAGAGGCTGCTGGCCTGGGAACCACACGGAGAACCCCCGTTTTCAAGGGCTCGCAAATGGCGTGATTCTTGAGTGGCATTAAGAAATGTTTCCGCCCTGCTTCAGGCTTTGTGACCAAGAGACAAATTACCTTGAGAAAAATGAGGCCCTGTCTTAGGATCTCGAGATGCCAGGAGGCAAAATGTTATCATTCTCCTAAACAGCAAGTTCCTCCTAGGAGGAGTTCGGTTAACTTTATTCATTCGCCTTAAAAGAGAAGGACCCAAACATTCCTTCCAGAAAATAATTCACCCATGGTTTGTTTCACAAGGGAATACTGGCTATTTTTCACTTATAAAATGTTTATAATGTGGCATTTAAGGGGAGGCAAAGGTGGGCTTTATAACTAAGTGGTTGGGGCCACTGAGTTATATCTGGAAAAAGAATAATGTCGAAGCCTACTTTACAAAACACAGGCTCAATCTCAAATGGAGCCAATCTTTAAATGTAAAAAAAATAACCATAGAAGTTCTGCAAAAAACATACACGCAAGTTGGACAACTTCTCTATGTGTGTGCGGGAGGGGAGTACTGGAGAATACTTTCCTCTTTCCTTTTATTTTTTTGAGATTTATTTATCTTGAGAGAGAGCGCGCGAGGTGGGGGCAGAGAGGGAGGATCCCAAACAGGCTCTGCACCGTCAGCACGGAGCCTGACGCAGAGCCTGATGTGGGGCTTGCATCCACGAATGGGGAGTGCTTTCTAAGAGACTCAAAGTCTGAAAGCCATAAAAGAAAAAAGTGGAAAAAACCTTGCTACATGAAAGTTAATGTCTATATGGGGTACACAAAACCTCAAAGACTAAGAAAATGACAAACTGAGAACAGCCTTTGGAGATCATATCATGGACTCAGAACTAATTAACCTCCCTATTATATAAAGAGCCCTACAAACCAATAAGAAAAAGGTCAACAAACCAATAGAAGAATAAGTACAAGAACATACAGTTTGCAAAAAAACAAAACAAATGTGCTTTAAATAGGAGATGTCCAACCTCACACTTTAAAAAAAAAAAGGAGGCACATTCAAACCATATCGATATTTTATTTTGCATCAGATTGGCAAAAAACCAAATGGGTGATGACCTCCTCCGTTGGTGAGGCTCTCGCAGCAGTGGTAGGAGTGCAAAAGGACACAGCCCTAAGGAAGGCAATCAACACCACTACAAATTGACACGCACACATCCTCTGGCCAAAATTCCACTCCATCCTGCAGTTAACTACAGAAACACCTGCACCTGTACGAGCTGATACGCGTGTCACTTTGTTGGTAACAGGTGAAGGCTGAAAGAATCCAAGAGTCTGTTCATGGGAGATTGACTTAATAACCATGGCACATCCATACAACAGAATATAAAAAATAACAGGCAGTTCCGTATGTTCTGGAAACTCATTAAAGTGTATCATTAAATGTAAAAACGAGTTGGAGAATAATCGACAGCTATCTTTTCTAAGAAAAGACAAAAAATAAAAAATACATAATTTTTTGAATTTGCATGTACAGTGGAAGAATTCACAACAAGCTATGGGAAACGATGACCTATAAAGGTACTGGAGGACAGTGCTGGGGGGTGGGGGGTGGGAATAGGAGCAAGATTTTCAAGCGTACCTTCTTATAAAAGTTCCTTTATAATAGGTATTGAAATCAACTTGTCAACTATATCATAAATGAGAAACTTCGGTGTACGTGAACTTTTTTTTTTTTCTCTGCATGTTTGCAGCACAATTCAAAGCCACTGCATACACACACACACACACACACACACACACAGTAGTTAGTAAATACCAGTCAAGTGATAGGGCTTGGCCAAACTTATTGACCTCCAGGAGGCCAGACACTGCATGGCAAAGTCCACTCTACATGCAAGGGCTTTTCAGAACAGCATTTACTACAGCAGGCCTCTGGAGATCAAAGAAGCCAGGCTTTTAGTCTTACTGGATCATTCAATTTCTATAAATACCCTCTTCCAATTAAGCCAATGAATTTACATTTCTTTGGAGCCCAAGCTTTTAAGTGAAGCTCAGATGTTAGCCCCAGAATGCTTTTCACTTTGTGGCACTTTCCTCCCCCCACCTTTGTTTTAATAAATAAGCAATCAACATCAGCGCCTGATTGTGGACTTCAGGAATATACAATTCCCCAGATCAGACAAGAAATACAATCCACCCTTCCCCCACATCTCAAGCCTGCGTCTTATCTAACCCAAAGATGAGGCAACACCTTTAGATACTGTACAAAGTACACCACATGGGGCACACAAATTAGTCATAGTAATAACTGAGGGTTTTCGGTACCTCCATGTTTTCCAGAAAAGATGTCGGCTTTTACATAGTTCCTAAAACATCATACTTTTAAAGTCATTCCCTATGTTTAGACTGTTATAGAAAATGTGCAAAAATGTAACATAAACCTTATATAAATGTGACAGTTTTTTTACATTTATTTTTAATTTTTTAATTATTTTCTAATGTTTATTTATTTCTGAGAAAGAGAGACAGAGCGTGAGCAGAGGAGGGGACAGAGAGGCGGGACGCAGAATCCGGAGCAGGCTCCAGGCTCTGGGCTGTCAGCACAGAGCTTGACTCGGGGCTTGAAGCCACGGACCGCGAGATCATGACCTGAGCCGATGTCTGATGCTCAACCGACGGAGCCACCCAGGCGCCCCACAAAAAATGCTTTTAAATAAAGACACACACACTTAACTTACTCTGGGCACATGCCAAGGCTCCAGAGTTCTCAGTTCTATGATTGTCTGCCACAGATCAACAGAAGAAAACCGGTGCGCTGGCCTCCCCTGTACCGATGCCTCTCGATGCCCGGGATTTCCAGAAGGACATCGGTCAGTGGGCCGGGAACATGCCAGTCTGCACTAGCTCCCTGGAGAGCCGATTATCATTCCTCTGGACGTGTTTCCAAGCCATGGTGTGTTTCTCGTGCACGGACAGCACTCATGACACAACCCAACCAAAAAAAGCCCACCACGCAAACTAGCTTTGCACATCCTCTGCTCCGTTTAGCTAGAGTTACCACCTGGGATCCACCCGGAAAAAGGTAACGAGGAGGGACGAGTGAAAAACTTTTCCCATCAACTCTCAGGAATGACCCTGGAGTAAAATCCTAGCTAGCATATCACCGGGAAGCCGAGTGGAAAAGACCCAGAGACAGAGCACCAGTCCTCCAGTCCTCGACCTAACTCACTGTGTGACCCTGGGCAAGTCACGTCCCCTCTCTGGGACTCCATCTGCTCAGCCCCGAGAGGCGGCGGTGGTACCCGAGGTCTCGCAAAGGTCTCTTCGGGCGGTGCAGAGACCGGAGCTCGAGGGGCCTTGCTTCGGACAGCAGCCTCTGTCACTTGAAAACCCAGTGTAGTGGCAAGCATAAATTATGTCGATGACTGTGGGTTCTTCTGTGGGTGACTGCTGACAGCGAATGGATGTGCTGTAACCCAACGCGTGCACAAAGTGACTTCGCAGCCTAATCCTTTAGATTTCCAGCTCCTGATTATACAGCAGTCTCGGCACAAGATGACATAATATAAAAAATAAACTCTCTATTTCCTCCTGTCCCCCCTATCCTTGGAGACCGGATCAGTGCAAATCACTCACGCTCTGGGGAAGGAAAAAAAAAAATCCCAGAAGATGGCTGTGGGTCTCAATCCGGTGCATTGGTGAACTGCCTCCAGGCCCTGTTTGAGTTCAGAGGCCCAAACAGACAGAGCGGTAGCTTGGGGTTATGATTACATTTCCGTGCTGAGGGTTGGCGGTGGGTTGTCAGATACAAAGCAAAATGGCAAGACTTATTGGCTCTGCCTGTGTGTGTGTGTGTGTGTGTGTGTGTGTGTGTGTGTGTGTGTGTGTCACATACACACACAATAATGCAGTACTGCTTAGCTCATTTGTCCGTTGGGCAAGAAACAAGAGAGGCGGCGGTGCCCTTCCCCCACGTCTGTCAAAGGCTGCAGGACACCAGGCACTGCCTGGTCGTATTCCCCTTCAAAGTGACATTAAACAGGATCACGGGGAGGTTCCTCTCTCCTCTATGCTCTGTGGACCAACCTATTTTGCCCGACAAGAAGACGCAAGCTAATCCATTAATCTAACTTATTACACTGCCTCCTGATATTACCCAAGAAAGACAATTTAAAAGACTGTCATCTTCTGGGTCCGAGGTGGCCGCATTTCTTTATAAAGGTGCAGCAGAACAGTGACATTACAGGAAACGGCTTTTTTGTTATTAATCAGATTTATCTGTTTGAAAACTTCTAACTTCTCAGTTTCCCTCTAACTGCCTGTGTTGTCTATCCAGGCAAAAATAATACAGAGGGTGGGTGACCCATCCCAGTTTTCATTTCCTGGTCCAGAAACAGGGGTCAGCAAAGACCCTGTCAGAATGCTTCCGACCTTCGGTGCTGCCTGGGCTGTGACACAAGAGCCATCTATGCCTGTCAAGCAGGTGCTGCGCGAGCCCTCAGCTGTAAGCCCTTACCCTTTTGGCAAAACGACTGCCGTTAGTATGTGCTGGGCCTCTGTTCAGAGTCAGATTTGCCCTGCCGGGCACTGTTATTTCATCCCCCCCAAACTTCGAAGTCACAGATGAGAAAACTGAACGTCTGCTAGAGAGCAGCAGAGTGGAGACCCGAGCCTGTCTTTCCAATACCCGATTTGTCTCCGAGAGGGATGTGAAAATAACGTCCTTGGCTCTTGCAGAAGTTACCGACTGCAAGTTGTACCACGGTTTTATAAACCAATGCAGAGAGATCAATGGTAAGATGCGTTTCGGCATAAAAGAAATGTAGGTCTCAGCAAATGGAGGAAACGCTCTGATTCCTACACAAAAGGAATACCTCCCTGTGACCTGCGGCCCACTCCCCACCCCGACTGGGGCTCAGTGTGACTCCTGCCCTTGGGGACCTGGTCTCAGAACAAAAGCCCAGCGGTCCTAATGCCAAGGGTCCACAGCCCAGTCCCACATGCCCTCCATCCACCCCCAGGTTGGAGGGGGGGACTTCCTGCAAACTTTGGACGGACTCTGCAACATTTCCCAAGACTTAACAATAAAGTCTTGGGGCGCCTGGGCCGCTCAGTTGGTTAAGTGACCGACTTCGGCTCAGATCATGATTTCGCGTTTCGTGAGTTCAAGCCCCGCGTCGGGCTCTGTGCTGATGGTGTGGAGCCTGGAGCCTGCTTCGGATTCCGTGTCTCCCTCTCTCTCTCTGCCCCTCCCCACCGCCCCGGCACCACTCAGGCTTGCGCTCTCTCTCAAAATAAATACACATTAAAAAATTATGGTAAAGTCTTGAATGGCTAAGGAAATGTGTTTTCTGTTGTTTTGTTGTTGTTGTTCTTGTTTGTTTGACGTAACCTTTCTTTTCCCAGGACCTTGCTTCCAAGTGGGGATGTGGGGTCAGCTGCCTGCACGCTGCCCTCCTGCTCTGGGGTCTGGACACCCCTGCGGCAGGGAACTGACATACAACAGAAGCCAGAGGAACAGGTCCACAACGTGACTTCAGGTGGAGGTGGACGGCCCACTGGGGATCCCGCAAGATGCTACGTGCTCTCCTTCCGTGAAGGAACTAAGAAATGGACAAGCCTTTCGTCTGTTCGAGGTGTCAGCTGTGAAGCTCTACTGAAAAAATGGGGCGTCTCAAGGATTCGAATGAATATACTTCACAAAGACTGAGCTTGTTGCAAATCATGAGTGCACCTAGGTGCACCTGGGTGGCTCCGTTGGTTGAGCATCGGACTCTTGATCTCGGCTCAGGTCATGATCTCACGGTTCGTGGGATTGAGCCCCGCATCAGGCTCTGTGCCGACAGTGTGGAGCCTACTTAGGATTCTCTCTCCCTCCCTCTCCCCACCCCTCCCCTACTTGTGCTCTCTCTCTCTCTCTCTCTCTCTCAAAATAAATATATAAACATTAATAAAAAAATCTCCTTGCTTAAATGCACCATATCAAATCATAAACGTGTGGGGTGGACCTCAGAGTGCAGGAGACACCACCGAGACCCTAATATCCAATTTCTACCTCTAAAAAAAGCTTACCAAATCCAGCCGGGAAGAGCGTTCTATCATTTTGAAAGCTAAGCAATGATAAAATAGTGATAGGAAATTGAAGTAAAATAAATAAAAGAATTAACCCTCAACTTGATGGGAGACACGGAATATCGGTGTATGCACTTAACTGTCACCTAATTCCCGTTGGCAATAAAGCTGCCGGAATCCCCACAGGCAGACGCAGTACCTGAAGCACTACAGTTTTCAGGGAATGTGGTCAACAGCCAAGCTGGGGATTTCAGATGGACAAAGTGGACACTCTGGGAATTGCTGATGGTCTGGGGAAGCTTTGAGCTAGGGTGCCGGGCATCTGTGTACATATGCAACATGGTAAGTCTATGAAGAGAAAGAGAACGAGGTCCAGAGAGGAGCATGTCTGTGGAGAGACATCCCGGAGAGGAGAGCGACATCTCTGCACGTGGGGAGCTCCCATTTCGGGCAGCTCCAATGCTGTCCCGTCGACACTGCCCCTCCCACACTGCACCCCAACGGGGCTTCTCGGGCAAGTCTGACTCGCCTTGTTGACACACGGGTTCCCTTATCTGTCAAAAGAAGGTAATGGTGTCCGTGAGCCACCTGCTTCACGCAAATGTTTCGGAGGTTAAGCAAAAGAGTAGATTTGCAATTTCTATAAAAATGATGAATCGAGAAACCTAAATGTTAACTAAAAGCTTTATCTACAGTGGCCAATGAAAGGAATCGTGTCTGGGTATAAATACACATGTACACAAACACACATACAATTGAAGGTGCTGCAGCATTTCAAATAATTCTAAACTCCGCTTCATTGATTGTTACTACGTGATGATAAGAAGGCATAAAAAGCTGAATGTTACAGAAACTCAAATAACTCTGAACTTGAAGAAATAAAACAGGACAGAAGTTTCCAAGATAATTGGTAAAATAATATCTGACACGTGAGGAGCCTTTCCTCTGGTAAGCAGCACAAGATAAATTTTTCATTTAGATGAACCGGCAGCTATTAAGAAGCCGGTCACCAGAATAATGAAAAGACTCCCAGGCAGACTGTTTCTGGAGGAGGCGGGGTGAACGCACTTCAGAATGCTGGCTCCCTTTACAGGCACGAACAAATAGCACCACTCGGATCCCACAGCCACAGGAAGCCTTCCTGCACCTCCTAAACAGGCTGACATATTCAACCAGTAAAGGGCAAAGCAAAAATGCCCCTCTCCCCGACCAAAGCCAACCCGCCAGAGAGCAAAAACAGTCATTCATGGGAGAGAATGAGGCCTGGTGAGCAAATCAGGGTTGGGGGACCTTCAGAGGGGCTCAATCTCCCTCTTGCATACTGCCGGTGGGAACGTAAAATGGCACAGCCACTGTGGAAAAGTTGGGTGGTCCCTCAAAAAGTGAGACCCAGACATACGATCCAACAATCTCACTCCTGTGTCTATGCTCAAAGGAATTGAAAGCAGGGACTCCAACAGATACTTCTATGCCAATGTGCATAGCCGCTTTCTTCACGGTAACCCAGTGGTGGAAACAACCCATGGAGAGATGGATGGAATATTATTCAGCTGATAAAAATGAATGAAATTCTGGGGTGCCTGGGTGGCTCAGTAGGTTAAGCGCCCAACTCTTGGTTTTGGCTTGGGTCATGATCTCACGGTTTGTGGGTTTGAGCTTTGTTTTGGGCTCTGCACTGGCAGTGTGGAGCCTGCTTGGGATTCTCTCTCTCTCTCTCTCTCTCTCTCTCTCTCTCTCTGCCCCTCCCCTGCACACGAGTGCTCGCTCTCTCTCTCTGTCTCTCTCTCTCTGTCTCTCTCTCTCTGTCTCTCTCTCTCTCTCTCTCAGTAAATAAACTTAAACAAGCAAACAAAGGAATGAAATTCTGACACCTGCTATAACAGGGATTAACCTTGAAGATACTCTAAGTGAAATAAGACAGACACGAAAAGGACAGATACTCTGACTCCCTTTACGGGAAGCACATAGAGTAATCACATTCATAGAGACAGTGAGTAGAACAGGGCTGGGAAGAGAGGGGAGTGCAGAGTTATTGTTTAATGTGTGTAGAGTGTCTGTTAGGGACGGTGAATAAAATCTAGAAATGGATACTGGCAATGGTTGCACCACATTATAAATGTACTTAATGTCACCAAAGTGTATATCTAAAAGTGATTAGTTTTATATGTATTTTACCACAATAAAACAAAGCAAGGATTCTCAAAGGGTGCCCTCACCCCTGCAGGTCCCCTCCCTTGCCTGTCTACATTGGATTGCAGCATCTTCCCACACCTGCCTCTCTGATCACCCTTCCTTCTCCTTGGCCACAGAAATTACTCCTGGCAGAAGGAGGCTCCAATAAATCTGGAAACCAGACTTAAAGCAGGAGGTTTATGATCCTTGGTCCTGTATTCATTCCACTGGTAGCTCCAGGATGTGACCTCCCCTTCCAAAGGAAAAGAAATCATGCTTATGAGTTTTCACATAGACTGTAACTACCAACACTTAAGACATTTTGAATTTTTTTTTTTTAATTTTAATTTTACAGAGAGAGAACATGCAAGGGGGGAGAGGGGCTGAGAGAGAGAGAGAGAGAGAGAGAGAAAGAATCTTAAGTTGGCTCCACACTCAGTGCAGAACCTGATGTGGGGCTCGATCCCATGACCCTGGGATCATTACCTGGGCCTAAATCAAGAGTTGGATGCTCAAATGACTGAGCCACCAGGCACCCCAAGATCATTGTGGAAAGAAAACTCGTTTCTCTAGTATGTTCCAGAAAGCAGAGCAAATCCTAAGTAGGAAAAGTGGGCTTTTTCTACTGGTCTCATTGACTCCCTACCAACGAGCCAGGGAGACTGAAAAGGGGCCAAGACTCCCAAGTGCCTGTGAGTGAATCATTCACTCTCCCCAACTCGGGTGCCACATTTTCTCCTCTCCTCTTTGGACTGATGGATATGCTTTGCTAGTTATAAATGCCTTGATCAGAAGTAGGCAGGGGCCAAGGTAAAAATTTACAGCGGCCATTTGTTTCCATTGAGTAATTCTGGAAAAAAGTTCAATGTCAGATAATGTTGACACTATTAACCTAAGTTATTGTGACTTTTCTAGAAAACCGATTTAAATAATTATGATTTCTTTGGCAGTAATATGCCTGTCACAACACATGCATTGGGTTAAGTACTCGCGGAATCAAGACTACAGTAAAAACAATTCCCTCAAACAAAAGAGGAGTTCAAACTACGATGAAGTCCATAGGGTATTAACATGGGGTAAATCCGTGGCATGTAGTAATGGGGGTTCAAGGAAGTTCGGCGAAGGGACCGGGAGATGTGGAGATAATGGGGTATGCACAGCACCTTGGCTAGGCTGAGGGGCCAGTGCCTTTTCCACTGGAATGTAGAATCCAAGCCCACACATCCAGAAAGAAAAGTATCAGTGCTGGTCATAAGCTTAAGCATTCCCATTATGTATGCTTAAGTAAGACAACGGTTTGTGAGGTCAATGAAATGCGGATTCTCTTGTTTCTTTTTCCTCCTTTTCCTTTCTTAAAAGGTTGTAGAAGGACACGTCACTGCATTTGTAATCAGTTATGAGTATATGGAAGGAACTGCAGTTATTAAAATCAGATCCAACAGAGAAATGAGCAAATACACTAAGACGTGAAATAAAGACACAAACAAAAAGGAACATGTGAGTAATAAGCCTGTTCCTCCTCCCCAAAGGACAGCTTGCTTTGTCAACCCATGCTAAAGGGTGGTCTCTACATTCTAGAACTCAGATCAAAATCTGAGCAATTTTGCATTCTGTTCCACATTGACAGAGCAGTTCTTTGCTGCTACTTATTTATAATTTAATTCCCCCGATGGTTCTAAAAACGAGGGAAGAAATATTTCCAAACAAAAATCATTATTTATACAGCTGGAGTTTCCATTTAGTTAGGAAAATTAGTAGAAGAAAAATGTTTGGTCAGAATTTGAGATAAGTTTTGAATGTTTCACAGAACCCCATACCACCAACTTCCAAATCCCTTTTGTTATATCTAAGTCTTTCCCCAAGTCAACAAGGGAGCTCCCCCCCCCCCACCTCCAAATCAACTAAATTAACGGGTCCTGATCTGGGCAGCTCCAGATGGGGTGGAGTATTTTTGAATCAGCAGCAAAAATAGCTCAATTAAAATACCATCCTAATATGTCGTTCGTTTTTGTTTGAAAATGGAAACCAGCAACTTGCTCGCATGACTAAGTAGAAGACAATTATTCAGGCCGGGGTCTACAGAGCAGAGGGCAGAGGAGACAGCTGGCAATTATCTGGCTAACTTAACCAGATAATCCATGCCTAAAAATTCACTCTGGGGCCCAAATTGCCCAGACTGGCTATATTCGCAGAAGAACTAAAGAGCGTAATTACCAAATCTCCTTCCAATCTGTGCTGCTAAGGCTGTGCCCAGGTGAGGAGAATCACGAACTGTACCCAACCCTCCATTTTCCCCCAGTGAAGAGCACGCCTGGATTTTCACAATGTTAAATGTGAACACATCCCGAAGTGTCTTATGTTCTTGTAGGACGCAGTTATCATATCCTGAGTAGCGTATCGAAAATTTCCAATAGACCCAAACTGACAAAGGATACTGGGGGGAATGCCTTAAATTCATACACCTTGAGACAAGGCTCGCATGCGGAGAGATGCTGTAATGCTTCGTGTGAAGAAATTCTAAAGGGAAAAAAGCACTCAGAGTAAAAATAGGGAAAGAATCTGCAAGATTATGCAGATTCGAGTTAGCCAAAATTTGAAAGTGTGCCTTTTAGCTTATCACCAAAGTGTGAGACTAACTCTCACGCTTACATAGCACTTTGTGCTTTTTTACCAGGCCCTCCGCCACTACTCCTCACAACTGTGTAAGGTTAGTCGGGTGAATGGTGTCATTCCCATTGTATGGATTAAGAAAACAGGGCCCTCGAATTTGCTGAAGCAGAGCTAATGTCAAAACTGAAACTTAAACCCAAGCCTTCTGGGTCCAAGTTGAGTGCCCTTTGCATCACGCCGTGCTAAAGGCTCAAGTTAACTTAACGCAAATAAAAAAGATCGGATTACCCAGTCAAATCTGTGGTATTCAACATCACGGACAGACTTAGAGTCAACACATGCCATTAAATAAATCTTATACCCAGGCACAGCTTGAGGATATGGATTGTGCAGGAAAGTAGTGTGACAAAGGCTGCTTTCCACGAGTTCCATCCGACCCTGGGCGAGAGGGATTGCTTCTAGACTCAGTTTCCTAATCAGTAAAGACTGAGCAGAGAACCCCTAAATCCCTTCAACATCAGGCTGATTAGAAAACTGAGTGGCCTCAGTTTTTTCTGTTCACACCTACTCAGAGTTTGGTGTTAACTCTCTTTCCTCCTCCTGGATATTAGAAACTTTTCCAAGTCAATGGCTCTCCGCCCTCCCTAACTACAGGAACAGGGTAGGCTAAAATGCACTTTACCAACTTTTGCCCAATAGAAGAGGTAAGCAATAGACAACAGTTTTGGAATTATTCAATGTTGTCTGGAGGTGACTGTGTTAGTTGCATATCCAAACTTGATTCGCATCAATTTTTAGACTCCTCACACAGATCAAGGGTAGTGGAAGCTGGAATAAGAATGATCTTCCCTAGGGACAAACACTACTCCTTTGAAATGGATGCCATTTCAAATGCTGATAAATTCTATTCAAAATCACCAATCACCTGTAATTGGCAATGACACGTTTTACTTTCCACACAAGCTAGGTCCAACCAAGAGACTTCTATTTCTCAGTAGTACACCCCACGTGGGAATACTGACCTCTGATGTTTTAAAAGGTATGAAAGGCTTTCCCACTCCCTAAATGGACTTAACTGTCACACTTTCATACATATCTGTGTTTGAACTTTACTCGAATTCAAGGGCTTAAATTATGGGCCACGTGTTTCCTTCACTTTCCTGCTTTCTTACTTCTGGTACTTTCTCGTTTGTTTAAGAGAGGCGGGGAAAAGCGGCTACCACCGCGGGAAAGCATCTAATGTACAGAGAAAGAGGAAGATCTAGAATCTTCATTTTACCATAACAGGAAAAACCCAAACACTCCTTATTTATGAAGACAATCCTCTGATATACAATCTGAGTTTGACAAAGTTATCTTTGGGGAGGCGGAGAGGAAAAGGAGACTAAGGAAAGACCTCTAATAGTAATAGCCATTATTATTATTATTATTGCTCTCAAAAACCAAAAGGAGCCCATTTTTCTTACTTCTTATATCCCTTTATAATTCTGGTCTTCAGCAATTCAACGAATTTTAGTAATATTCATTGCTCCCTCTCTCTCTCTCTCTCTTTTTTTTTTTTTTTAACAAACTGGCTTGGTAAACTTCTACTTTTATGACACTCCAGTGGGCTGGTCTCACTATCAAATCAAAGGCCAAGCAACACTCAACTTACCACATACTTGGGGCTCACTGTTAATTTTACACACAAGTTATAACCAACCCAGCTCTCAAGTTCTTCCTCTGTAAAATGGATACACCACTGACCGACTTCAAAGTGGGAAGAACAAATAAAAACGACCATGAAATACTCTGAAATGGTCCATCACCACCTCGCTCATCCAAGGCCACACCCCTCTGCACACCCGTGCTGTGCAGGGCATCCACGGCAGGGGGCCAACTGTTGTGGCTCGGGCGCCTTATTCTTGGGCGCCATTTCTTGTACTCACCCCTCCATTGCCTGTGCCTGGAACTGGTCACTGTCTAGACTCCCCCTCCCCCTTTTCATCTGCCCGGCTCTGATTCTATGCCTGTACCTTTGCTGATCTGGAAGGGCAGAAAGAAGCCACTGGCTCTGCTCAGTGCTGCCCGTGGTGTAATCACCAGTGTTCACATCAAGCGTTGGAGAGCTTGCGGCAGTAAATGGGGCAGGTGGGCAGGAAAGAGATATTCAGCTCCCAGACCCCCTTCTGGTCTTAAACGAAACAAAGAAGGGAAGCTCCAAGGTACAAGAGCTAAACTTAATAAAGGCATTCTGGAAGAAACCAGTGTTTCTCTACAGACTTTGTAGAGAAAGAGCAAGCAATGTGCTTGGGGTGATGCTGACAAATCCACTGAGGCATTTAGATGCTTTCAGTGGGTTAACGATGTAAGCGGCACAGGAGAAGTGAGACAGATGCATTATTTGTAAATTTTCTTCCGACACCTTGACGTCACAGTATAAACTGCATCTAATTATGCCACAAATCACAGTGTCCTCAAGTTCAGAGATTCTTAGATCCTAGTGACCATTCCATGCCCTAGTTAGATGAATCACAAACAGAGGGAACCAGTCGGAGGTTTCCTGGCTCCTTTGTGCCAAGCTCACCAGAAGTCAAGCCTCCTGATCGCCCCCACGAGAGTGCTCCTTTCTTTTTAAAAAAATTTTTTTAATGTTTATTCATTTTTGAGAGAGAGAGAGAGAGAGAGAGAGAGAGAGAGAGACAGAGCATGAACACGGGAGGGGCAGAGAAAGGGAGACACAGAATCCGAAGCAGGCTCCAGGCTGGCAGCACAGAGCCTGATGCAGGGCTCGAACTCACAAACTGTGAGATCATGACCCGGACCAAAGTCCGGACGCTCAACTGACTGAGCCACCCAGGTGTCCCAAGAGCGCTTCTTTCTTTATACCACAACAGGGACGTGCTCCCGGGTATTTTCCTTTCATAAATTCTTGCAGTGAATTTAGGCTGTTTTTAATTAAGATCCTAACCAAAAGATCGTTTGGAAACCTCTGTCCCTCCCACAAGGCAGGACGGGCTTGTTTTGCCCAGCTGTCCTGAGATCTTGTGCTCAATCTTCAAGGCTTGTAACAGCCTCTTACAGTCCTGACCAGGCGAGTGCCTCTGGCAACCAGGAAGAATCTTTCACAGAAAGTCCATCCCAAAATTTACAAAAGACGGGGGGTGGTGGGGGGGAGCGGGTGGAGAAAAGAAGGAGAAAGAGATTCAAAAGCAATCAATAGGCCCAGAGAAGGGATGGGATCATTGTTGATAGGAATCTTCACTAATATAATATAAGCCAAGGTGATAGGACCTCTATTTTTACACAATTCCACCAGGGCTCTTAACCTTTTTTTGTGTCTGTGCCACGGACTAGGCCTTCTGGTGAAACTACAGATAGATACCTTCTCAGACTCATGTTTTTATGCACCTAAAACAAAACACATAGGATTACAAAGGAAACACTTTGTACTGAAACATGGCTATTCAAAACATTAAAAAGAAATTTGTAATACAGTCATCTTTGTACTTTTTTTAAATGCATTAAATAAAAAGATTCAGTGGCAGGTATAAAAAAACCACTGTAATTAAAAAAAATTGTTTTTAATGTTTATTTAATTTTGAGAGAGAGAGAGAGAGAGAGAGAGGGACAGAGAGTGAGTGGGGGAGGGCAGAGAGAGAGGAAGACACAGAATCTGAAGCAGGCTCCAGGGAATGTGGATTCATAGTGGAAGGAAATGCTAACTTCCAGTTAGAATAAATAAGTATGATCTAGAATCCAATCAGGACCCAGGTTAAGAACCACACACTGGACAGGCGCGCCTGGGTAGCTCAGTCAGTTAAGTGTCTGACTTCGGCTCAGGTCATGATCTCGTGAGTTTGAGCCCCGCGCCGGGCTCTGTGCTGACAGCTCAGAGCCTGAAGCCTGCTTTGGATTCTGTGTCTCCCCCTCTCTTTGCCTCTCCCCCCTCTTGCGCCATCTCTCTCTCAAAAATAAATAAACATTAAAAAAAAATTGACTGAAAAAAGAACCATGCACTGGACAAAGATCCCCGTAAGGTCCTACTCATCCATGACCCCTGAGATCTGATGAGCTCGAGGCACAGCACAAAACAGGCACTCAGTAAATGTTTGAGCCGGTTCAATAGATAAGTCTGACTTATCTACTGGGTGACCTTCCAAACTCCAAATCTCAGCCGGTCCACCGATGGCTGGCCTACTTCAACCTCTTCATTCCTTTAGCAAATATTCACAGAGCAACTAGTGAGCTCTGCACCATTGGAGCTCTGCACAGGCAGCACCATTCTAGGCACTGGGCGGACACAAGATGCTAACTTCAGATGGTGATAAGTATTAGGAAAACAAAACATGAAAACAGGATGAAGGGGACTGGATGGTGGCAAGGGTCCTTCGGAAGTGTCAGCGGGGTCTGTGAGGACAAGGAAGGAGCCAGGGTCGCAGGGGAAGACACGGGGCCATTCCAGGAGGAAGAACCTTCTCAGCACAGGCCTTTCCTACCTCCTGACTCATTTTACTCCGAAGCGCTCCTCTCCTCCCGGGTCCCCGTGTCCCCTCCTACACAATGCCGCCCAGTCCATCCTCCTTAAGCACTTCTGTGCAATGGGCCCCTGGCTCAAACATACAAAAAGTTCCCTATTCCTCATCACACCTGACCATACCACACCGGGTTCACTACTCCCTCCCCCTCCCACACACAAACCCTCTGGCCTCTTTCAAGACCCTGGAAGAGGCTGTGTTCCTTTCTTACAGACCCTTCCCTTCTTCCTTCCATCTCTCACATTTTCTCGTACCCCAGGCCAGAGCGTTCTCTCCATCACAGGGTTTCAGGGTGGATGTTCCATAAATCACCAAATTCAACCATACCTCTAATAATCTGACCATTTTAGTGACAGGACACTGAACTCCCTTTGAACTTCCAAGTTCACGTCTGCATCCTACAGCTGGTCTTAAAACAGACTTTTGGCCTCTGCTGATGTATGTCTAACAGTCTTGTCTTCCTATTCAGCCTGCAAGCTCCTTTAGGCTAGCGACACCCTTGCCTTGCCGTCGCCTTCTCCAGAAACGTGTGGGGCGGAAGTGGAGACACAGGCTGCTAGGTAAATTTAACGACAGCCGACTAACGTCATTATCCCCCTCCAAGTTCACAGATCCACCTCTCCAAAGCCCTCCGGGAGACAAGACACACAGGTTTTGTGAAAATAGCTACAAATTGGAGACCTATGACGGGGTAGCCTGTATCCTAGATTGAGTTTTTCTTCTTCCAGGGGTGTTAGGGGCTGAATTTTTTCCCACCTCAAAATGCGCATGTGGAAGCCCTTAAGCCCAATACCTCACAATGTGACTCGTTAGAGACAGGCTCTTCGGAGAGGAGACCGTGTTGAAATGAGGCTGTTCGTGTGGGCTCTAGTCCATAGAAACTGGGGTCCTTGCAAGAGGAGATCTGGACACACAGGGAGACACCAGGGGCGCACATGCACAGGGGACCGTGTGAAGAGGCAGCAAGAGGGCGGCCACCTGCAAGCCAAGGACAGCGGCCTTGGAAGAAACCAACCCTTGTTGGCCTTGGTTAAACCCAACCTCGATCGTGGACTTCCTGGCCTCCAAAACTATGAAAAGTAAATGTGCTGTTTAAGCCACCCATTCAGCGGCATTCTGTTATGGCTGCCCCAGCAAACTAATAGGACAGGTGTCTCAAATTAGATACTTCCCAAAAGCAGAGACCCAGACACGGACTCGGGTGCAGGTAGTTTATTTGGAAGCAATCCCGGGAAGCAGGAGTTCGGGAGCAGAGAGCAGGAGGCAGGTGCATGATTTAAGGGCGTGTGAACCAGGTCATGGCTATGGATCACAGGGGCTCGATTCTGCTGCAGAATGCCCCCCCCCCCCCCGGAATTGTTCTAGAAGGCAGGGACATTTATCCACTGGCTTCCTTCCATTCCCAAAGGGCACAGGGTCGCCTCCAGGGATGGTAACTCCCTCGACTTGTAGGTTAGCGTGTGTGCACGGTGGTATGAGAGAGGCTCCTTGGGAGGAAGCAAAAAGTGATACTACACTCACCTGAAGCAAGATATCAGAGTGGGGAGGAGAATCTGACACTGGCCAACGCCATCACAGGGACTGCGAAGAGAGGCAGGCCACAGCGATGTCATGTGGGACCAGGGGGGATGTACAGCTATTGACCTCAGCTGACATGGGCTGGTTCTTCCTCCAGAAGGCAAGAACGTGGATAAGGCAGCTGGAGGCAGCAAGAGTCTGTGATGGAGCCATTCTGAGGCCACATATGTGAAGATGGGCATCCGTGACAGCCACTTTCCTCCCAGAAGGTAAACATGGACGTCACCAGAGAATGGTGAGGGACACTCACTTGGGCATGCTCACGGTCAGCAGACTCTTGCAAAAAGTTTTAAAAAGTTTACTTATTTTGAGAGAGAGAGAGAGAGAGAGAGAGAGAGAGGAAGGAGCAGAGAGAAAGGGAGAGAGAGAACCCCAAGGAGGCTCCACAGTGTCAGTGCAAAGCCTGATGCGGGGCTCGATCCCACAAACCCCAAGATCATGACCTGAGTCGATACGAAGAGTTGGATGCTTAACCGACTGAGCCACCCAGGCGCCCCAAATTCTGTATTTTTAATGAGAACTTGGGTTGGGCTTTTTTTGTTCATTTTGCTATTTTCCAAAGCTAATCTAATTCTTTTACAATCAGCCTGTTCCCATTATTGTAACTGGCCTCTGGGCTCTAAGATGAACCTACCAATGATGCAAACAGAGTGAGTTTAGATACTCTACACTCTCACTTAAGTTTCAGGTAAGGCCTGGAAGCCAAACCATAAAAAGGATTCTCTCTCCCGTCCAGTTTTCGCCTCCGGAATCGAGTTTTTAGGTCAAATACAGGGCACTTCTGTACATCAGGTAAGAGATTTCTAACTCGTATTCGAGCCACCTTCAGAGACCAAGGAATGTGACTGCAGAACAAAGTTTCTAAATTACCCTCAGAAATTTCTCTCTTTCCTTTTGGCAAACAGTCGCCTGAGATTTATTATTGAACACTTTTGTAAAGTCCAACATCCAAGATAAAGTTATGCAGGGAGATGCCAGACATGAGTGGTATTTCCTGGTATTTTCCAGTCCTCTGAGCCCTATCTTTAGGGTTGCCAGATTTAGCAAATAAAAATGCAGAACACTCAGCTGAATTGTAGTTTCAGACAAACAACAAATAGTTTTCATCATAAGTATATCTCAAATGATGCACGGGACATACTTACACTAAAAGCCTCTGTCGTTTATCTGAATTTGAAATTGAACTATGTTTCATCCTATGTTTCATGTGGCAGTCCTGCCCCTCTTAATATTCCAGAATGGAAAATTAGCAAAATTAGAATTTAAAAGTAGAATTTCTATTTAAAATATGAACTTCCTGTTTTAACTCTGATAAACTACGGCAGACCATTCAAAGCATGACTAGTCAGAACAAGCCGCTATTCTAACAGACAGGATTCTTTTAGAAGTGATGGCTCATGCTAACAACTAGGGTAGCTCAATATGGAAGAAATAAAAGTTCAAAAACAAATGATTCAAGTTCCCCTAGAAATCAGGGGCTTAAGAACAAAAACTCATGTATTATTTGTATGAAAAAGAGCAATTTAAAAAAGTAAGAACATTTTTATTTGTATAGCCTGCCACTGTTTACTTAGTGCTCACAAAAATTAAATGTATCAACGGCACTGGGGATGGGGAGGGGGGACACACGCGCAAAAAACTGTTGAGAAGATTTCTGACTGGATCTGGAAGCTTCCTATACCTCAAGCTTTATGGAAGAACTAAACAATTTCCTCTCCCGTTTCCTCCTCCCCTTACGGTTTGAGAAAATGGTCCTGGAATTTTTAGGACTTTGCAATAATGGGAGGACAGCATCACCTGAGAGCATGGCTTCTAAACTTCAGCACGATGGACATTTTGGGCCCAGTAACTCTTGGTTGTGGGGGGGAGGGCGGGGAAGGGGGCGCTTTCCTGTTTGCTTAATTGCGTTCCCTGGCCTCTACCTGCTAGAGGCCAGGAGCATTTCCCTCCTTCCCTCTCTTCAGTTATAACAACCAAAAATGGGAGCAGAATTGTCCCCCATTGAGATCCCCTGGCCAAAGAGAACCTTTAGTGTCTCGGCCTTTTCTTTTCCTTGGCAATTGTACAGTCCTGAGTTCCAGCAATTTTTTAAAATACCAGTGCTGGGCTTAGAATAATGAAAGAGAGAGGGAGGGCGAGACAGGAAGAGAGAGAGAGAACTCCCAACAAAATCTGCACCGAAGCCATGCTGATCAAAATGGTCCTGAATATATGTAGAGTATAATTAAAAACAAATAGGTCTATCTATCATCTCTGTATACAGATAGTTGTTGTAGGCTAATACGAAGGAGATTTAGACCCGAGACCGGTCTTTAACCTGTCTCTCCAACTTGCTCCCCATACAGAGTAAAAGCTAACCCTTCTGATCGCTTTCTGTGATCCACACATGCATTCCCATTCAGTCCCTCCATCTCAAGCCCGGGAGGTAGGTCGTTCATTGCCCCACGTTGGGGATGAGAGAACGGAGAGGTCCTGAAAAGTGAAATAACTTGCCCACGTTCCCAAAGCTCACGAGATTTTCAACCTAAGTAACTCCAAAGTCCAACCCCTTAACCACCTCTCTCAGCTTGGAGGGAAAAAGAAAGTCACTAAATGCCTCTGACCTTCATTCTGTTTCCTCACCTGGAAATGACATCTCTTAGTATTTCTCAGAACTGTTCCAAGAACCTGAAGGCGGTTTACTGGGCTGTGGGAGGGAAAGGACCAAAGTCCTGGCCACTGGTGAGCCATGATATTCAGCGGCTTCTGGGCGAGTGTAACATTCACCTAAGGCTCACTGCGTTGGAGCGGGGGCCCAACTCAAAGGCCAGGAGAACCACGCCCTGAGTCTGAGATCTACTCACACTTGAAAATGAACTGGTGCCACTCACTTTGAAACAGCACTATCAAGAACGTCAGTGTAAATAGTAAACGTCATAATTAACCCTTAGGACTTTGAAAAGTGGAGAAGTCAGAGACATCAAGTCTGGCAGGGGAGGGGTGTGGCGAGTGGTGGGAGGGAGGTGACTGGCACTCTGGGGCTCCCTCCTTGCACAAGCTCTGAGTCACCTCCAGGGGTGCTCCAAATGCACGGTGGCAGATGCGTCGCCACCTGGAGCAGCGAAGCCTCCCCGAGGCCCCCAAAGACGTAGGGGCCACGGTGCTGGGTGCCTGTGGCTTAGTGGACAAAATCACCGAAGGTCTGAGTACAAGGAGGCTATGAAGATCACTTGCATTTTGACAGATAGGGATCTGGAGCCTAGAGGTCAAAGAACTGACCTTGTCTAGCCAGGCTGTGACCTCTGCCAGATGTCAGGCGCCCTGAGTCTGACCACACAGCAAACCTGCCGCGGCCCAGGCCCTGGCTAAACCCTCCCTCCTGCACAGCCCCCCTGTTCCGGGTGAAGTATTCACCGCGCACTCTGGCCCTCACCTCCAGCACAGAGTCACGTTTGTCACCTGCCTGTTTTGCCGTACTTTCTGGACCAAATTATGCTTTGGAAACTTCTAAGAGAAAAAGGAGCAAATACAAAGTGTTTCAGTAACTCAGTCCATGAAGCCGAAATGAAACGTTTAATCTTTGGGTAACAAAGTCTCATCAGGGTAAGAAGTAGCTGTCGGAGCAAACCTAGGGAGGTTCTGGATTCCTTTTCTCTAAGAAATGTAATTAGTTTGCAGTTTGGGTCACTACGGCCTGGGGAGGGTGAACATCTCTCTAATTTATCGCTGATGCAGAAACAGCCAATGCCACACCTTATACAGAACTTTTAATTCTAAATCACTTCCAGACACCTGTTACCCCATTCTTCCCCAACATCACAGCAGAGAAGGCACAGTCGGGTGGTCTGGGGGCCAGAAGACCACAGACTATTCCAAGAGAAAAATGTCCCACCCACCGTTTCATGAAGCCACATTTAGATTCTGGGTCTAATTTCAACAGATATCAGCACAGCGGAGGTACAGTTACAGTGGACATATCATTTGTCAAGAATGGAAAAACCCAGGATGCCGGGGTCACGTTGTATTGAGGGGGGTGGGTGGGAAGGAAGAAGTGAAAATACGTTTTAAAGGAAATGTGGACAGAAACTGTTACCTGAGTGGGCAGAGTTGAAGCTTTGGCCCTGGGAGGGACAGAGAAACCAGGTCAGCCGAGGTGAAGCCACGGACAGGACACCACAGTTCCCAGCATGGCGGTCACCACCAGCACTGCCCGGGCAGGCCCACCTGTGGCCACAGTCCCAGGGTGACACTGGGTGGTGATCAGAGAGAGACACTGGCACAGGAAGGTCTGGGAAGGAGCACCAGGCATAACTGCAGATATAAGAAACAAGGCCGGGCGGCCTGTGCTATATAAATAATAAAGTGATTATACATTTACCTCTCAATCTGGAAGGAAACCTTGCCAGCTTTCACAAAATTAAGACTGTAGTTTATGCAGTGCAAGAGGAGACTTCTCTGATGAGGTGCCTTCTGTTTTTTAACATGAGGTCGGGCAATGCGGGCTGATTAAACAAATAAATGAACGATGAGGCACAAGGACACATTTTTAGGAAGGCCCGTAAGATTTAGTGGTGATTTTCCCACCCTTACCACCCGTGATTGCTGAAGGAAAGGTAAATGAAGTGATTTGGGATATGAAAACAAACTTGACCTACCAATTGCCAATTTAATTACGTGTACGTGAGAAATTCACTAAGCATCTCATCATTTATATTCTGGAGTAGTATTTCAGTGCAGCTAGTCTGTTAGATGTCTTAAATTATAATTTCAAATGGACTCATTGTCACAGGCCTCTGGGTCCATTTTACACACGGAATCAATAGACTCCTACTAATAAATAGGATTACTTTTCTGAGGCTCCCGGTGGGCGCTCAGCTGGACGGGTGTTTGGGAGGCCGTTTCGAAGTTCTCCAAAGAAAATTACCTTCCTGACGTTCGCCCTCAAGAACAGGAGGCATCCGAGAGAAATCGAATCAAGGGGCAACTTCCCTGCAAAGGGAAGGCTTAGCCTGGCAGGTAGACGGATTCAGACACAGTTTTAAATGCGCCTCTCCAACCATGGGCTTCCAGACCCACCAAGACCTTTGTTCCTCCGCCAGAGAGCTAACAGGTGTGCTGTGTTCGCACGTGTTCTACACAGCTAGAAGCTCCCAGTGTTGTAACTATGGCCTTTCCCACCAGAACGCCCCAGAAGGTCCAGGGCTGCACTCCACACCGGTCCTGCTGCTGCTCCCAGAGTTGAGGGACGGCTAAACTTCTGGCCTAAGAAGCATCTGCTGAACCACTTCTTTCCCCTCTCCTTTGTATTCTACTCTGTGGTCCCACCTTGACCCACGTCCTAAATGGGAACAGATACCCTTAGCAAGGCTGAAATGTTCAACCCTTGCTGCCCCAAGATGTGAGTCCTCAAGAGAGCTCTTGTCAGTCCTTCCGTTTCACACAGTACCCGCTCTATAAATGCCACTGGCCACCCGTCGGACATGGAGACACCTGATAACCCATCCCAGACAAAGGCCCTGGAAACACCTTGTGGGGGGGGGGGGACACCCTGCCTGGCTACCATCGTGGTTAAAAAGGAGGCTGGGAATCACTTGGTCTGGACTCCTGCGTCTCTCACTGACCGTCTGGAAGTGTAGCCTGGGACAAACTGCGTGAGCACTGAACCTCACTTTTCTCATCTACAGACGGAGGGCTGCTGTGTCCAATGACACAATATATGTGAGACGCTCACTGCCACTTCTGGTGTACAAAACCATCCAATAGGCGGACGGTACGTTTATTGCCCTAAATTCACAGTGGATGGGGAGACAGAGCCCCAGGCTGCAAAACTGCAAGAAAGTACAATGTTGAAAATTAATTTTAATGGAAGAAAAAAAAAAAAAAACACACCACAAGTATGAGAGGAGAGGGGGCAGGATCTTCCCTACATACAGCAAAACATACTATAAAGCTACCGTATTTAAAGCAGTGTGCTATTTTCTTAGAAGGAAACAAAGGTATCAGTGGAATGGAGTAGAAGGTCCAAAATGAAACCAACACAGATGCACATGCATGTACACACACACATACACACACACACACTCTTTCATATGACTAAAGTGGCATTTCTTTTTTTCTCTCTTTTTTTTAATAAGTAAGCTCTACTACCAGTGTAGGGCTTGAGCTCACGACTAGATCAAGAGTCTCATGCTGTACTGACTGAGCCAGCCAGGTGCCCCAAGAGTGGCATTTCAAAATCATGAGAGTCTTGAGAATGGCTGAGCCATTCAACAGAGTGCCCTAGTATAACTGGCTATGCATCTAGGAAAAATATAAAGCTAGATCTGTAACACACACACACACACACACACCTTTCCAAGGAGACTAAGAAAGATCAAAATAATAAAATTATTAAATCAGGAGAAGAAAATACAGAGTATTGTTATTTTTTAAAATGTTTATTCATTGTTGAGAAAGAGAGAGAGACAGAGCACGAGCAGGGGAGGGGCAGAGAGAGAGGGAGACACAGGATCCAAAGCAGGTTCCAGGCCCCAAGCTGTCAGCACAGAGCCCAACGTGGGGCTTGAACTCTCGAGCCGTGAGATCATGACCTGAGCTGAAGTCAGATGCTTAGGCTCCCCCAAATACATAGTATTGTTATAATTTAGGGATTAGGAAAGACCCTCCCAAAACAAGCCACCAACTTCATAAACTATTAAGATTGTAGTTTTATATATTAAAAAATGGGGGCGCCTGGGTGGCTCAGTCGGTTAAGTGTCTGCATCTTGGTTTTGGCTCAGGTCATGATCTCCTGGTCCTGAGACAGAGCCCCAAGTGGGGCTCTTTGCTGACTGGGTGGAGCCTGCTTGGGATCCTCTCTCCCTCTTTGCCCCTCCCCCACTCACAGTGTCTCAGTCTCTCTCAAAATAAACTTAAAAAAAAAAAAGAGCAAAACTTTGGTAGAGAGAAATATTTCATAGATAAAATTAATAGAAAAATGACAGAGGGGGAAAAAGTATTTACTATGCACACACATGCATGCACACACCAGAGAAAGTCCAGTATCTGAAACTCATTAAAAGCACCAATAATTCAATAGGAAAGTTATAAATAGCCTTGTAAACAAAAACGGTAGAGGATTCAAAGAGGCAATTCACAGAGATACAAGTCGGGTCAGAGATGTTTACATTTATGTGTGTAAAATGAGGACAGTAATCGTACCAAATTCAGAGGAATGTTGAAGTTTAAAATCAGTAAATTCCGGGGCGCCTGGGTGGCGCAGTCGGTTGGGCGTCCGACTTCAACCAGGTCACGATCTCACGGTCCGTGAGTTCGAGCCCCGCGTCGGGCTCTGGGCTGATGGCTCAGAGCCTGGAGCCTGTTTCCGATTCTGTGTCTCCCTCTCTCTCTGCCCCTCGCCCGTTCATGCTCTGTCTCTCTCTGTCCCAAAAATAAATAAACATTGAAAAAAAAATTAAAAAAAATAAAATAAAATAAAATAAAATCAGTAAATTCCATGCGAAGTGCCTGAAACAATCCTGGCACATAAATACACTGAATAAATATTAGTCAGTAGCAGTAACAGTAGCAGCAGTGATGGTAGGAACAAGGACCAAGAAAAACACAAACTAAAAATCAGAGATCATCATCTAGCATCACTAGCAAAGCCATAAAAGGACGTATGTTACCCAATACTGGAAAGAGTACAGGAAAGCAGGCATCCGCTCCACCCTGGCAGTGGGGACATGGGGACAGGACTGGCTCGGCCTGTCTGGAGGGCCATCTGGCCTCATCTACCTGCATTTTCCTCCCTGTGCCCTGTGACAGGCATTCAATATATAGAAATGTCACCTATGGAAAGACGCAGGTGTACAAAAACATGTATAAGGACAGTTAAAATTAGAAATAACCGAAACCACAATGGCATGGGGAGAGCTAACTATAGGAGAGCTAACTATATTCTGACAAATCCATATAATGGGCAGAGTGCAGCCATGACAGAATGAAGACCAGGGTGGAAATGCGTCCAATGGCTTGCTAAGCACAAACTGCAAGCCACAATTTGCACCTTCATATAAAACATGTATTTGCAAATTAACAAAAAAGGGAAAGTCCAAGCTGTTATTGTGGTTACGTCTAGGAAGGGAAGCAGGACTAGGTGGGAGGACCAAGTATTTTAAACTTTACTCCACTGACGGTCTTTGATTTCTTTAAATAAGCAAGCATGTACTAAAAACAAGTATCTTCTTAACAGCAACAAAAACGGTAGGGGCGCCTGGGTGGCTCAGGTGGTTAAGCATCTGATTCTTGCTTTTGGCTCAGCTCATGATCTCACGGTTCATGGGTTCGAGCCCCGAGTCAGGCTCTGTGCTGACAGCTCGGAGCCTGGCGTTGGCTTCGGATTCTGTGCCTCCCTCTCTCTCGGCCTCTCCCCTGCTCACACTCTTTCTCAAAAATAAACAAACATCAAAAAGAAAATTTTTTTTGAATAAAAAAAAAAAAGGCAACGAAGTCACTGTTTCTTAACAGTCCTCAGTGGGCACCTGAGTAGATGACAGTGTCCACGGTGGCCCTTCAACAGCCAGCAGAAGCCCCACCTCTGCAGGTATGCTCCAGAGAGGAGCTATTACAGCTGGACACTAACAGAATCGTTCAACTTGAACCTGGCTCCACTCATAACCTGCCGATCTGATTGGGAATAGAAGGCAACAGCAGTATCTGTAACCGTGAGTTACACTTCTTGGGGTGTATTAAGAAGTTCGCATCCTGGTTCGGCAGTCTTCAGAACCCTTACACAACACGAAAAAGTCCCCCAGAGCAACAGATCCGGGTTCCTAATCACACCAAGTTGGGGCCAACATGTATTCCTACGGAGATCTCTTCTCTTAGGTGCACAAATAGAAGGAGACCTACCTTACCTAAAAAGGGCAGCCAACGGGCTGACCGTTTCAACACCATTAGTCCTGTATTAACATCAAAAGGTGAAGCAAGACCCAAAAGAGCTCTTCACGTGGCCACTTGTTATGGTCAAATGGGACAATGTGTGTCTAGATCCATTTAAAAAAAATATTTATAAAATTCAACTACGGTACACAGACGGCATGGCTCTTTTCTAACTTCTTTTACTCCGTGGGGCGCCTGGGTGGCACAGTCGGTGAAGCGTCCGACTTCAGCCAGGTCACGATCTCGCGGTCCGTGAGTTCGAGCCCCGCGTCAGGCTCTGGGCTGATGGCTCAGAGCCTGGAGCCTGCTTCCGATTCTGTGACTCCCTCTCTCTCTGCCCCTCCCCCCTTCATGCTCTGTCTCTCTCTGTCCCAAAAATAAATAAATAAACGCTAACTTCTTTTACTCCGTAAGGCAAGACAGGAGGACCACACCCAGAGCTAGTTTGGGGAAGGATGGCAGTAGCTGAGTCATGCTAGACCTTCAGAGGTGGCGGACGTTTTAAGGGCCACACCTTGGCCACACTTGTGACACAGAGCAGCAAACGTCAGACGGAAGTCATGGGCTTAGAAAGGCTGACCCTCACACTCTTCAGCAAAGCAGGAAGCAAGAAATGAGTACCTCCTGCCTCATTTTCTCGACCTCTGTAATATCATCAACCGCAAATGGTTAACTGTCACTGTCACCAGAAGTTGTTTTGGCTGAAGGTGGACGGAAAGGGGGTGGAGTTGCCCACCAGATAGCTAGAGAGACGCTTTTAGAAGAACCACCAAGACGAACCTGGGCCATAATAAAGCCACATAATCTTCCACATGCATTTTAGGACACAGCCCTTCCATCACAAGAAACTATCGTTCCGTCCCAAACACTCCTTTTAACATGGTAGTAGTTAATTAGGTTGCTTAGGAGCAGACCAGGGTTTGGGCTGGTGCAGAAGTGAAAAACTTCTGCCATTCTGATTAGGGTCTTTTTTTTTTTTTTTTTTTTTTTCTTATTAAAAGAAAAAAAAAATAAGGTTAAAACCTTTTTCCCCCCTAGTTTCTAAGTGTAATTACACTTGTAAATAAAAGTCATAACTAATCAGAATTTCTGATTCCGTGATTTTGATTATAATTTATACGATGGTTCTTCATACTCATTCAAACTGTGGGTAGTCACGAGCTTTTCGCACAAAGAAGTGTGGTATCTGTTTAAGGCCTTTATTGGGGCTAGGGGACAGGAACCGCATGGACAGTGACCGAGTGGCTGGCCACTCTGTGCCCAGCTCCAGGCTGGACGCTTTCCCGTGGTCTCTCATTTCATCTGCTACTCACAATATCTTTAAATACCCAAATTACCAGACATGTGAGGAGACTGACCATTTCACTTCCAGATAAGTCTTGTACATCTGGCTGGCAATTTGGTTATAAAGATTTTTAATGGTGCTAGATAAGAGGACCATAAGAGAGAAGGAATTAAAAGGAGGAAAATATTTGTCAGGCAAACATGTCAACAGTCTCTGGAGAAAAGGGAGGGAAGCAGTTTCCCTGTTTGCTAGATGATGAAAAGCCCAAAGAAGGCTAAGAATTTCTGTTACCGAGTTCTGGGCTTTGGCGTGCAGGATCCTCCCGGAGTCCTCTGGTTTCAGGGAGGGACGCCAGGCCCAGGAAGGGATCAAGGGGTTCTGCCAGCTGTGAACTGTCTTGATACACCCAAGACTATCGCTTATAAGCTCTGTTACTAGAATTGCACTTCTAGAAGCAACACTGCAGCACAGCTAAGGCCTTAGCTTTCCCCCAGCCCTTTTACGCTGAGAGGGATCTTTTCTCAAACAGTGCCTCTCAAACTTGGTGCACCAGAATGACCTGGGGGTAGGGGCTGTTTAACCTACTACTGCTGCTCCCCTCCCCTCCCCACACCCCCCCCAGAGTTTCTGACTCTTTGGGTCTTGGGTGTGACTGGAAATCCTGCATTTCTAACATGCTCCCGAGTGCTGCTGCTGGTCTGGGACCACATACTGAAGAACCACTATTCTAAGAGACCAGACCAGAACCCATCGAAGATAAGACAAGGCTGCATTTTTTTACGTGGCAAAATCTTTATCAATTGCGACCTGAGCCACACAAAGGCAGGGAATTTTGTCTGTTGCTGGGTGCCCGGCGTCTGGAACGGGGGCTGGCACGTACCTGGTGTGCTGTACGTATCTACTAGGTAGAAACTGGCCCACGTGGGTGGGAGTGGGCAAGAGAGAGTAGTTGCATTTGCACCAGGCTGCTAACAGTTTTTTTTTTCTTTTTCATGGTCACAACAGAATACATTTTTAAGTATTTCACAACCAGATCTTTGGGAGGGGGAAAAAAAGCCTTAATTTGTTGCATGTGTCACTTTCCTTGGTGTAAATTCTTCCACCAAGGTCGATTACAAGCTACCATCCTGGCATCACTGATTGCAGACTTAGGGAGAGAGGAGCACAGGTGGTCTCCACACACCCCCGGGTGCAGCTAAATGTTGGGAGTCTACACCAGGGCTGCCCAGCTGCCCTCCTCATGGCATATTCAGGTCTTTCTGGTCCTGCAGCCTAACACTGCTTTATTTTAAAAATGACTTTTTTTAAACGTTTATTTTTGAGAGACAGCGTGAGCAAGAGAGGGCCAGAGAGAGAGGGAGACACAGAATCTGAAGCAGGCTCCAGGCTCTGAGATGTCAGTACAGTGCCCGACGCGGGGCTCGAACTCACAGATCGTGAGATCACGACCTGAGCTGGTTGGATGCTTAACCATCTGAGTCACCCAGGCGCCCTGTCAACACTTCTTTAGAATCCAAGGTAAATGACCCACATATTCCTTCCGAAGCATCTAATTCTGAACATTCAAAACTCAGATTTTCCATGTTTTAGTACGCGGGTGTGAATGGAAGTCTGAACTACAGTATTAATTCTGCATCCATTTTCTTTAGGTTAGTAGAAAGGAACAAATTGTGGCACTTCAAAAGGAGGTAGAACTGATTTATTTCTGTTATCTGCTTCTGTGTGTACCACAGTTAATATCGTCACTTGCAAACGATAATAAACACGGTGCAAAAAAATTTTTTTCCCTTAATTTATAAATTCAATCTAGCCTTCAACAATATATAAATTTCCCGGTTGACTGGTGTATTTCAAAATGTTTGGAATGCACAATTACTACATATGATGAATAATGTTTATTACGCATTTCTTCTCTTACCGAGTATTTCGTACCAAGTAATGCTTCTCAGTTGAATTTGATTCATTTCTGCTAGTTTCTTAATAATACACTAACAGATGTTTCTTCAATCTCCACAGACGATTGCCATTATTGTTCTAAAAATTTTCACCTTTTTAATTTGTTTTTTGATATATACATTTACGATTATTTTCTCCTGCGCATTTGTTGTTATTTTTCTTTTTAATGGAAGTGTCGTTGACACGTATGATGTTAGTTTCAGGTGTACAACATAGTGATTCAACAATTATACACCTTACGAAATGCTCGCCACAGTGACCATCTGTCACCATATGAAGTGACTACAATATTATTGACTACATTCCCGGTGACTGACTTGTCTTATAACTGGAAACTTGTACCTCTTAACCCACTTCACCTTATTTGCTAAGAGCTGATGTGCGCTGGAAGGAAGCTCTACTTAACAGTGAAGGTACCACTCGCGACAGTCAGGCAACGACAGCAAATACTTCAGGGTTTAGCGCGTTTAGCACTTCACACACATTATGGCGTTCCACCTTCCCAGGGACTGAGGTAGGAACCCCAATTCCGGTGAGGGAAACGGGGGCTGGGGGGGGAGGGCAGTGGTGTGCCCAAATCATCAAAGTACGACGTGGTCCCGCTGGGATCAACAACCATGCCGAGAAGTAGGTCCTGAGCGGGTCTGTCTTAATCACCCAGGTAAGTAAATGATAAATGCCGACACTTCCTAGGCCTTCCCTGAACTGCAGACTTTGATCCTTTCTTCTCCAAGTGACAGGGAAGCTTCGAGTGGCCGATTCACAGCATGCCCGACCATAAACCAGACAGAGCTTCACCAGGCTGTGCACAGCACGTTTTCTCTGTATCATCGACCAAGAGGGTGAGCACAGCTCCGGGGTTCCACCGGGGGTTAGGCATGCCAAAATTAAAGTCCAGCTACGAGAAACCATGTGCTTTGAAAATCTCTACTGTTATTTCAAAATGTTAATGTACACTTTATATAGAAGACGCATCTCCGTGATTCCCCGTTTCTGCTCTTTCTTCAAGGTCTGGTACACTAGTCCACAACGGGGGTGGGGGTCAATTCTGCCCCCAGGAGACATGTGGCAATGTCCAGAGGCAAAGTTGATAGTCTTTTTTTTTTTTTTTTTAATCTCTATTTATTTTTGAGAGAGAGACAGAGTATGAGCCAGGGAGGAACAGAATAAGAGAGGGAGTCTTTCCTCCAGAGGAGTACTCAAAGACTGATTTTTAAAGGCTAATGTGCGAGAGCCTAAGTAAATTCAAGTTTCGTTGCTGTTGTTGTTGCTTTGGTTTTTGTAACCAGCAAAATCAGAGAGCCTAGGAAATCACGGTCCAAAGAGCCATCTTAGTTCAAGACGGAATTATGTGACCTTTCTTTATGCACAGTACTCTCACTCTCTAGCTGGCTCTGGGCTCTGACAGGTTGCAAACCGTTGGCTTTCTCGAAGCAGCCAGAAGCCAGGCCCGGACCTGGTAAAGCATGTAATAAATAACATCTGATGGCTCGTCTCTGCGAGCCCTGGCAGTATCGATCCCCCAAATCAACCTGATGGATCTGTCTCGTTTTCATATTGCACAGCGAGAAGTGAAAACAACACAAAGGTTTTTGTGGCACCACATTAATTTTTTTTTTTTTTTTTTTTGAAGTTAGGGAGACCAGTTCTTGGTTCGCCATCGTTCATCAAGCCTTGCACTATGACCTCTCTGCCAAAGCCACGGTTCCAGTGCGCGGCCCTCGCCTCCTGGAAGGCTGGACGGCCTCCGGCGTCACTCACAACCAACTCCTACCAAATAACCGTCTCACCGAGGCCGCGCTCTGCCGCAGCCGTCCCGGCAGCCCCAGGACTGAAACCCCCGGACAGTCTGAAGTCTTCCTTCTTTTCTCAGCCCGTCCCTCACTTCCGTGCTGCCTTTCCACACGCTCACCGCTGCTGTCCCGCTTCCCGGCTCGTTCAACCTACGGCGCCCAGAGCCTAGAGGGTGTGACCCGGTTCCCTTCCCGGGGAGATTTCTTGGCTTTCTGTCCCCTCGGTAACCTGCTCCCTGCAGGCCTCGGCCCCACAGAGCGAAAAGCCTTCCTCCCGCCGGGCAGAGTAACTCCCTGGAGGGCGGGGCGCCCCGCGTATCAAGTCGCGCCGTTCCCCGCCTGTGCTGGGGCCTGGCGTGCGGCATTAGCCCCCACTCGGCTAATGCCCCCACTCGGCGCTCCCGACCGAGGTCCTCCGGCCTGACCTCCGGCCTCCGGAGCCCCCCCACGCTTCGCCCGCTTTGCGCCGTGGGTGACCGACCCGTCTTCAGGGACATAGGGACGCCGGAAGGGGGCGGGCGTCGGGTACCAGCGCACCTGCCCCACTTCCCCGGGGCCTCCGGGCTAGTCCCTCCGAGCGAGCGAGGCACGAGTGGAGGCCAGCCTCACGCCAGCGCGCGGATTCTGCGGCCGGCTCCAGCTCGGAGAACCGTGCTTCCCGACCTACGGCGGTGTTTGCCCAACGTCCCGGGAGATCAGATCTCGGTATTTCTCTCACTGAAGAGGGTAGAGGTAGCGCGTGGAATGAGTGCCACGGGCCATTCTTATGATCAGGGAAGCTCGGGGAAACACCGGGTTCTTTCTTTGTGCCGGGTGTCTTGAGTCTGTACTGGAGAATGAATACAGCGTCAGAGACCACGGAGGAGAACATCCAGGAATGAGCGGAGACTTTGTAGCCAGGTTTGGGTGGCCCCACTCATCAGGGGGGCCCTGAGCCAGCCCCCTAACCCCTGGCTGCCGAGTCCTTCCCACGTCAACAAGCATGATGATAATGCCCACTTCATAGGTTGTTATGCGGATAGTGGGCTCGTGTGCGTGAAGCACTCAATTTGGTGCCCTCCATACACGCGGGCACTCGATAAACATTAGCTATTATTATCCCATAGACCAGAGACTGCTGAGTGGTAGCCCTTAAGCCAATTCTGTCCTAGAGACCTATTTTGTTTGGCTTGCACATTTTCCTTTTTAATCGAGCCAACATTTTAAAACTGGTAGATTTCTGGCATTTTAAGGTTGAAGGACGGGCAGCAGGCAGGGCCTGCCTTACCCTCTGGCAGACCTCGCCCAGGGCTGGGTCCCACGGCCCCCTCTTGACAGGGCGTTTCTTCTTTGTTCAAGCAAAGCCCGCACATCACGATCCCCACCCCACTACCCCGCAGGGAACTCCCTGCCTGACCCTCGTACCAAGGCCAATCTCTGTTCTCGACCAATTCTACCAACATAGCCAACGTTAGGTTCTATTCTCCTTCAGTCCAAACGGTCTCTCTGTCTGTGACCTGTCTTCTACTCCCTACCTCTGCCTTGGGATGCTTCCCTCGCCCTGAACAATCTCCTCAATCTTCTGTCTGCACCTAGCACCGGGGCTCCACCTGAGAATGCACAGGAGAACGATCTGGGACACATACCCATGTGGGGATCCCACCCCCACAGGTTCTAATTAATCTGGGCGGAGCCCGAGTTTGGGTTTTTCTGGGGAAATGCCCAGATGATTCAGGTGTGCACCCTCGTGTGCCCCGAGCCTGCTGACCACGGGAGCCAGGCCTCCCCGCTCTCACGGCCGGCGGGCTCATCCTCTTCTGCACCGCACAACCGAGGACTAGAAGAGTCTTGTTTTCGCTCCTGACTCCTGTTTAGTCTTGCTTGCGAATCACCTTGTGTTTAAAGCCTGTCTCCCCACACAGGCTGTAAACTCGCGAGTGGGCGGGTCACACCTCACACTTCGTTTGCATCCCCAACCGGACCCGGGGGCCGGCACACTGCGGGTGTCTAACGAACGCGCGCCTCTCAAGTATCGGAGTCTCCGGGGTCGAAGGCACTGCGGGGACGTACATGATGAAAACACCACTGACCGACCGAGACCGACTTCTGGGAGCTCGCAGGTTTGGAGGAGGGAGTCAAGGGCACCGACGATGGGGCTACAGGGAGGTGCACTTGATGGGCCGGTGAGGAGGGCGGCAAGAGAGGCCGGGCGGAGTGGGAGGAGAAAGAGCCCAGGAGCAAGCGAATGCACCAGAGGGACACCTGCAGCCTCTCACGTGCCAGGTCAGACCCGTGCCAGGTCAGACCCGAGCTGGGAGGAAGGGAAGGCAGAACGGGAAAGGCGAGGTTTCACCGTACCTCGAACGAGGTGGTAATTAATTGAGTACGTCACGGGAGCAGCCAGCGAAGGCTGCAATTCTGGCATTCTTCTAGAAGCCAGGCAGAGGGAGAGGTGAGGGATGAGGGGGAAGAAGAGACCTAACACAAAAATCGAGGGTCGAGAGGAAGCTGAGAAGGGGAAACGGAGGCCCAGAGGCCGGTTCCCTGACTCTGGAGAGCAACACAGCCCTCCCCTCCTACCCCCTACACTGGCGCCTCAGGCCGCCCAGGCACCCCAATTTCTGCCATTCAATCTTAAGCCGTGGTTTACTGTGCAAAAGTGAAATCATGTTAACAGTACAACTTTATTAACACATTTAATCACAGAAATAAAGATTTTAGTCACGATGCTGTTACTACTGCTAGTTCTATTGTAATAAGGAGCTTATTTTTCTGTTCCTTCTCCCAAGTCAGTGCACAGCTTATAAAGAGCCACAGATCCAAACAGCTACGTCAGGAGAAAGCAGCCCCTTGCCTCACCCCTCCTGCCCATCGCTGCCATCTGTGGAGGTGGAATTGGGTTTTTTTTTTTCTTTTAAATTTTCTCCACTATATAACAAGGATCTCCTTTCCTCCAATTTTTTTTTTAATTTTTTTTTCAACGTTTATTTATTTTTGGGACAGAGAGAGACAGAGCATGAACAGAGGAGGGGCAGAGAGAGAGGGAGACACAGGATCGGAAACAGGCTCCAGGCTCTGAGCCATCAGCCCAGAGCCCGACGCGGGGCTGGAACTCACGGACCGCGAGATCGTGACCTGGCTGAAGTCGGACGCTTAACCGACTGCGCCACCCAGGCGCCCCTGGAATTGGGTTTAAACGAACACAGGCTGGTGGTCCATCTTCCAACCCCAGGAGGTAGGTGCTACGATCTTCCCATTTTACAGGTGAGGACATTAAGACACAGAGCAGGTGGTAAGCCCCAGGCCACACAGCCGGCAGGTGGAACCACAATTAGAACTCAGGCACTCTGGCTCCAGACTCCATCGTCAGACCCTTCACTTTCCATCTTTTGGGTGAGGGTGAGGTCTTGTACGCATGGGCCCCCCTCACCCCCAAGGCCTGCCAGACCCAGATAGGGCTCAAAAGGGATGGTGTTTGGGGCCCTGGGGCTACAGCTCTGGTTTCCTATCTCTAGAGCCTTGGAGTAGAAATGGCAGAGGGCAAAGGAGGGGTGAGCCCAAAAGGCTAGGAGTTCACTCCGGTGTCGGGAGCCACAGCATTTGGGGTCATGAAAACCAGAGCGTGGAGAAGCCCTTCTCAGCAAGTTCGGGCAGGAGCATGCCAGAGGAGCCAAAAGGATCTCCAGGGGAGCCAGGCAGGAGGAGCTGGCCCGGAGGACCAAGGGCATTCAGCTTCTTGCTCCCTGAAAGACGGGCTCCGTTTACCAAAACGTTCTTCTGGGAAAAGGAGTCTCACTGATGACAACTGCCAGCATCGTGCTGCCTCCTGCTCGCTGGCTGGGAGACCATCTCTATCCACGGCCCCTCTGTTTGGGGGATCACAGACAGGCCACAGATCCGAGCCCCTAACGAGTGGAGGAACCACAGCCACCTCAGATTATGTTTCACTTTTAGGCTTCAGGGCTTGAAGGGATTCTATTTTTAAGCTTTCTCGGTTCCACGCGTAAAAGAAGACATTTTAATGAAATTAATTCTGGGTTTTAGGGGACGGTGGCTTCCTCTGCCAAGAATTAACAGGCCAGTCACTTTGTTAAATCAGAAGTCTTGCTGCAGGAAGAGCATCTAATCCAGCGTCACCGGCCAAGTACCTGGGGACCTGTGAAAGCCACTCCAAGCCACTGAGGGTGCGGATGGCCCAGGATAGAACTTCCAGTACCAGAGCTCCACGGTGTGCCCCTGTCCTGAACAAAGTTTCAGAAATCCTTTTAGGTTCTATTCTCTGTAAAGTCCATCTTTCACCTTTTAAGTGCCAGAAAATGTCACGTACACAGGGAACAAACTTGTAAATAACAAAACGTTAAAAATATTATGTTTTATATAAGCCAGTCACCCCTTCCATTAAAAAAAAAATTTAAAAAAATTCCCTTTCATCTAACATCTAAAATAGCTTTGCTTATCCTGAATCTTTGAGAATGGGTTGTTACTCCAAGACCCACTGTTCAAAAGACACTTCCATGGGTGCCCATTAAAAAAAAAAAATGTCACCACTCCTAAAAGGGTGTTTTCTACACATCCCAATTTCCCCATCTAGAGCACATGAGACGCGGTTAACTTTCTCTTGGTGAATGAGGCTTCCTCTAAGAATTCAAAGTCTCCAGTTTCAGTCCTGGCTTTGCCATTAGCTAGCTTGTGACCTTGGGAAAGTAACTGAACTCCGCTGGGGCTTAATTTCTTCACCTGCAAAACGAAGCAGATTGGGTCAGACAGCTCTCAGCGTTATGACTCACACCAAGACCTCAGGAGTTGTCAGTTGTTGCCTATGCTAACCTAAAGCATTATTCTTAGAGACTGTCAAGTTATAAGAATATTGCCTAGACCCTACAGATAGCCCCAGACAGCTGGGCGACAGCAACAGAAAGCAGACTGAAGTAGAGTATAGTTGACCCTTGAACGCAGGTTTGAACTACACGGGTCCACTTGTATGAGGGATTTTTTTTTTTTCTTTTCTTTTTTTTCTTTCTTTTTTTTTTTTTTTTTACAGTACTCTTAAGTGTATTTTCTCTTCCTTGTGATTTTCTTAATAACATTTTCTGTTCTCTGGCTTACTTTATTGTAACACTGTGAACAATATGTATGCAAAAGATGTGTTAACTGTGTTATTTCTGGTCAACAGTAGGCCACTGGTAGTTAAGTTTTTGGGGAGTCAAGAGCTCTACTCAGATTTTTTACTCTGTGTGTGTGTGCGTGTGTGTGTGTAAGCTGTTCAAGGGTCAACTGTTCTTCTTTTTATCCTCTCCTTGTTCCATCAGCTGTCAATTCTCCCATCACCCTCCAGCTGACATAAACGCCTGCCTTAGTTTACAAATCTAAGTAGTAGCTTCATGCTTTGCTCAGGTTCCCCAGCAAAGCACCATGATAAAATCTGGCAACCAATGGGCGTTATCTCTTCTTGTTCAAAGCGGTCTTGTAGATGACTGTGGCCGCCATGGCCCCAAGACTGCCCCCCGTTAGGGCTCGGGGAAGACTGAGAATGCAATCTTGTAACCTGTACATTCTTCTAGTTCTAAAAACACACTGCTTTGTGGGGGGCGGGGGGAGGGAGGGAAGAGTTTGAAGCGAAAGTGACAACAGAAAATAAACCAATTTCCTTCTTACTGGAGCAAACCTTTGTGCACTATCCCTCTGTGTTCCCCCCCCCCCCCCCCACGAGCTTCCCGTCCCCATCTCTGCTGTTGCTTTTCCAAGCCCTTCTGTTGTGTAACTTTTCTTGGTGTTAAGATACATTTTCCAAGTCACTCTTTGAAGCCAACGAGAGGATCAGAGTAGGAGGAAGGAGATACCGTTAGTGGTTTCCTATATTTACTGCTTTCCCAGTTATTGTCCCTTCCTGGTCCCATGAAAAATGATTAGTAGAAAAAAAGGCTTCTTAGCAGTTGTAACTATGGTCCCTACAACACAATTTTTAAGCTGAGAACAAGCATGAAAATATGCATTAAACCGCATACTTCCTACCTCAAAGAATTCAGGAAAAGTTCCTTTTTAAAAACTGAATGGAAACAGAGAATCTGATTAAGAACCGAAATCTACTTCTGTGCTGTGCACGCTTTGGGGGTGATTTCGTGGGCACCGACACGGGACTGGATATCATGAGCACGAGCCAGTGTTGGTTTTCACTCCTCCTGGTTTCAAAACGTTGGTAGGGAAATAGGTGGTTCAAAAAGGAATGGGAGCTAGTTGGCCCGGCCAAGTGGAAGACAAGGAAATCCCATGAAGTCAGAAAACCAGCCAGAAAACGAACGCAGACTATCTGAAGCTTTGCCAAATGGATCCCAGTCCTGTGGAAAGGGGTTAAAGGGGTGGGTGGTAGATCTCTAGGGAGGCAATAAAGACAGAAGAGTTAAAAGGAAACTACTGCATCAGACCTCTGAAAAACAAGAATAAAAGCAACTTTCCCCTCACAGCCTCTAAATCTGCAGGTGCTGCTTTTTATTCAGGTCTAAGCTTTGAGCATTATTTTGTTTTCAAGGCAGCTTTACACAGAGCAGCATTAATCTCCGAATCTACTCTTCCAAGGTGACGACTTCTAGAAAAACAACAACAACGACAAAAAATCCTTCCCTGTTTGCAAGCTTGGGTTCCTTAGCTCACAGGGCCACAGCTGAGGGTGCTTTGTCTCAGAGGATGATTAGAGTGGTGCCCTTGGTACTGATTATAGTGGAGCTATTTGCACTGCCCGCGTCTGGGCACCGCATTATATTAAAACTTCCATTTTGGGGTATGTAGCGACTAAAAATCCTCTCCTAGTTTAAACTTGGCATCAATCATGTATCTCAGCAGAAGCAAGATTATTGAGTATAGAACCACAGGAACCCAGCATTTTTCTTTTATACTTGCACAGGAAAAAAAACAGTCCCGGCTATATACATGGTCTATGGTTCCTCCATTCTTACACAGAAATTTCAAGCATGTGGGTTCTTTCCCAAAGTGTAATCAGCAGGCTGCTGTGACTGGATTAAATTAAATCAGATGTGAAAGGCCACTGTCTCTTGCATTAATATATCCCAAATTTTCTAGGCCTTGGATGAAATCATTTCATCCACGAGGGAGAAAATGATGAAGTCCTTTCTGCTCCAGAAAATAGCTCCTCTATGGTTCTCTACAGTTCTTCCATTTCCAACAGTTCCCCATCTGAACACGAATTTACCTAGAGCGTGCCTCTGACCTGGTGACGACGGACAGCTCAGTCCTACAAACGCCACCAAACACAGACTGCACCCAAAAGTTAGCAGGTCCGTGGCGTCACGGGAGGAGCGGAGTCCAGGCAAAAAAAAGTGGGGATGAGTCGATCTAAATTTATCACAACCCAAGGCACAAGATCATGCTCAGGCAGTTCAACACCATCTCTAAATATTCCTGTCCTACTGACATGGCCCCGTTTTACCCATTGCTGGGACAGCCATGTTTTGTGGATTGAAAAACCCAGACTAATTGGGTATAAGGAATGACATATCCCTTTAGAAAACTCGTAACCGTTTTACTCATACATGTAAACAAAGGAGAGCTGTACACGAGGTCCCATACAATTGCTCTAAGTTATAAAGGAAGTAACATTTCTGGATCGTAGTTTTATTGGGCATCTATACTATTCGCCAGGCACTGTGCTAAGCGTTTTACACGGATTCTCATATTTAACCCTTCAAAAAAACCTTAACGGCAATATTGCTGTTGTTCCTATTCTACAAAAGAGGAAAACTGTTTTGAGAAATTAAGTTATTTGCCTAAGAGCACGAAACCTGTAAAGGATAAGAGGCGACTTGGCCAGTAAGGTAGTAGTCCTATTTTCTTCCCCAAAAGGTGAGGATCTGCTCCCGTTAAGTTCTTAGATGTTCTTGAGAACTAGAACCAGCTGGGTCTGCAACTCTGGCCTCCAGAACAGAATTCTCAACCTCTTCTTGGACACAAAGTGTTTAAACGGTCTCTTTGCTCAGCCAATCACTCAGCCATCCCCATGCTGTCATTCCCGGTTTAGGGAAAGAAGATCAACAAAATTTCAAGACTGGAATCACAGTCTAATACAATTTTGATAAGAAGCAAATCACACTTCACGTTCAATGCTCATGACTTTGGAATAATAATCTCATGGCAAAAAAGATAAAGTTTTGAAAGAACTTGGAAGCCAGTGAGGATAATTTTTACACTTTAAATACAATGAACTCCAGGGAAGTTTGGCTAGACAAGTTTTGGAGGCTCCAAGAGCAGGCTAAGAGTCAAAAAAAAAAAAAAACCAAAAACAAAAACAAAACACCAGCAATCTGGTGGTGGTCTCATAACTTCCCATTGTCAAAAGTACTCTCCCATAAGTCTGAATCCAATGCAAGAATTATGTCAATAGCTGGTTGTTTCCGGTTAAGTTTATGATATAGTAACACGACTGTGTAAGGGGCCAATATGCTTAAAATATATCCAAACATGTTTAGGTCAGGTCAAGTAACAGTATTTAACGCCAAAAGCATGGAATATTCTTGCGACTGAGATCCAGCATACTGGGTACAGTGTGTCTAAGTAGGTACTGAACTCTATCTCCCCCCTGCTGGCAGACCCTTGTCACTAAAAACCAGGAGCTTCTTTGAGACTATCACACATCCTCAGCAAGTATCTCTGGGGCTGGAAAGCAGTTAAGACCCAGCCATGGGAGATACTGGAAAGAGTATGGGAATAAGAAATTTTCGTTATTCCAAGACCCGTCTCATTTCCCCAAGTGCTGCCTATGTGCTGACTTTCTTAAAGACCCCTGCAAAATCTTGATTCTCCAAAAAACAAACCCATTTGGAACTGACACAAGGTGAGGTCAACGACTGGTATTTATCAACCATTTATCTGACTCTCGTTGGTTGCCAGCCTCGTGGGGGCCAAGCCTCACCACGAGGGTGAAGACAGGAGCCATGGAGGAAGGGAATGAAGGAGAAAAAGGAGAAAGGGGAGAGACCTCCGGGCCACACTTCTTTCGAGTATCAACAAAAAGAGAAGCCGCATACTGACCTAAATCATCTCTCAAAGGCGCTTTATAAATTACAGGGACAAAGGGAGGGGGTGGCGGGTGGCCTGGGAATCCTACAGACACCCTACCCTCTGACCCGCCCCCCTCCCCCTCCAGCACAAGGGAAGAAGACAGAAAACAGAGCTCAACTCGGCCATTGGCGAGAAGCCCCCCCCCTCCGGTTTTCAATCGCCCATCCATCGGCCCCCTAGAAAAAGATACATGTAAACACCATACCCACCCCCCGGGGCGGACACTCCCGGCCCGAGGTTCCTAGAACCGGAGGCCGGGGCATTTACTTACTTAGATTTTTCTTGCTTACTCATTTCCCTCAAGCACCCAACCCCCCGTTCCCACTCCAAAACCCCGCTCAACCGCCTACCCCCACGGCTCCAGCCCCTAACAGAATCCGGTGCCCCCCGCGGCGGCGGCAGCCCCCGAGCCGTCCCGGTCACTAACCTGCTGCTGTAAGGGCATTTCCGAAACCAGCCTGGCTCCGGGGGAGGTGGGGGGGCCGGCTGGAGAGGGGGCCCGGAGGGCCGAGCAGACCGGCGGCGCCGGGCGAGGGCGGGCGCCCGTGGTGGGGGGGGGGGGGTTAGGGAGAGCAGAGGGAGGGTGGCCGCGCCGGGGGCGGGTGCGAGGGCGCCGGGACCGTCCCAGGCCAGGGAGCCGGCGAGCAGGAGGAAGTGGGTGCCCCCCTCTCCCCCTCCAGCGCCCCCTCCCGCCGCCGCCTCCTCCCCAGTCACAGGCGCGTCCTCCGCGCACGTGTGCGAAACGTCACCGGCGGGTCCCGGGGAGAGGGACAGACCCAGCCGGCGGGACGGGAACACGGCTGCCCCCGCCCTCCGTCGCCGGGGGGCGGGGAGGGGGACAGGGCGGGGAAGGAAGGGGCAAGGGGAGAGGCGGGTCAAGGGCAGGCCCGGGGCCCGGCGAGGAAGGCCCGGGCGCTCGGGCCACGCGGGCGCCGCCGCTGCCACCGCCAGGATGCGCCCAGGCCGGGTCGCCTGCCCGCGGGTCCCTCGCCCCCAGACAGCCCACGCCCCAGCTCGCACCCGGCTTCCAGCCCCACCTCCCCCGCCGCCCCTCTCCGCCTCCCCCACCCCTTTGTTGCCGGGAGTTCCAGATCCCAAAATGTGTCAAGCGCAGCCTGGCAGAACCCCTGCGCCCGGAGCACGCCTCAGGGACCCCCGGCCGCCAGCGGGCCTCTGAGGCCGGCGGAGGGGGTGGGGCGATCACCCCAACTGTCCCCCCGGTTCCCAGCCCCCAGAGTCCCCCACTCCCCAGTTCACTACTCCCTCCCCCCCCCACCCCCTTCTCCATCCGGGGCGTGACCCCTTCCTACGCCCGAGAAAGAGGAAGCTTCGAGTTGGAGGGGAGGGGAGGGTGGGGGTAGGGAAAAGTGCAGGAAAAGAAGGGGGGACCGCGAAAAGTTTCGGAGTGTTTGCCGTGGTCCGCGCCAAGGCGATCCCCGCTGCCCCGCGCGCCTGGCGGAGCCCCCCGACCTCCGGGCGCAGGGGGGCAGTGCACGAGGCTAACAATAAAGCCCCGTTGGAGGGGCGGCCGCCGAGGCCCGCGACGCTCGGCCCTGCGCCGTCCCGGGGCGGCCCGCAGCGCGCCCACCACCCCGCGCGGTGCGAGCCCACCTCCCGCCCGGGCTGGGGACGGTGGGAACCGGAGGGCATTACCGGAGGGCCGCCGCCGCCGCCGCCGCCGCGTCCCAGCGCTGGTGGCTGCTGCAGCAGCCCGGCTCTGCTGGAGGGTCCGTGCGGCGTGGTGTAGAGGAGGCTGCCGGCCGTCTGCTCCGCGCCGGGGGCACTGGGGAGGAGGGGGCCGGCGGCGACGGCGCCGCTTTGGAGGGAAGAGGAACAGGAGGTGGTGGAAGTGTTCGTGGTGAGGATCTGGATGTACGCGCCCGGGGCGGCAGCGGCGGCGGCGGCGGGGAAGCCGGGGCTGGCTAGCAGTGCCCTTTTGTCCATGGAGGCTGCTGCGGCGGCGGCGACGACAGCCGCCCCCTCCCCACCCCCGGCGGTCACCAGGTACTGCTCCAGGGCGGGCTGGATCCCCTTTCTCATCTCTCGCTCCTGCTCTTTTTATTGCTATGGTATATTAATGTATTGTTTTCAATTTCTTTTATTATTTGCAGTCGGAGTTTCCAAGTCTCTCCTCCTTCTCTCCTCCCCGCCCGGCGCTTCCGAGCCCCTTCTGTCTCGTTTCTTTTTATTTTTCCGCACCGCACGGGCACCGGGGGCCAAAAATAATCGGGGCTCTGGAGAGAGGAGGGTCCCGGCCGCACGGATATCGGGCCCCGAGGGGGGATGGAGGCGTCGGGGGCGGCCGATGCAACGGATTGCGAGGCGGCGGCGGCAGCCCGGGTGCTGCGGCCGGCAGCTGAAAAATGGCTCCAGGAAGCTGCTGCTGACAATGAATGAAGGGATACGGTTTACGCGCCAAGGTCCTCCCGCGAAACTCAGATTTCCCGCCGGCTTTTCAAACCATATTTGCATATCCCCGCCCTTCAACCCGCCGAGGACCGTTCCCACAGCCCATTGGGCCTCTAGCTCCTTACTTAAGTCCCAATCGTGGCGCAGGGCCGCGGCTGGCTGGTTTCCATTGGCTGTCTTGCATCACGGTTACCGGGGCGACAGGGGCCTCATTTGCATAGACCTCCTTGATTGGCTAAGGGAGAGCAGGGTCTTTGGGAGGTGCGGCAAAAGCCTTTCCTTCTCTCCCACGGAAAGCCACGCCTTGTCCAAGCTCCGCCCGGTCCCCGCCCGCACGCCGGGCGGGGGCTGCTGACCTGGGCAGGCGCTCAGCGCCCCGCAGACTCAGTGTCAATCCGGTCTGGAGCGCAAGTTTCGCTTTTAGAAATTGTCAAGGTGACCAAGGGGACACTTGCGGGAATTCTCTTTCCTTTGGCCAGTCAGTGTAATAGATGAGCAAAAGCTGGAGATTCTCCCAAATATGTTCCAAAGGCAAGTTGGACCACGCGGACGATGCCTGGCAGGTGGGAACTGAGCCCTTTAAATCGTGGGTTTCTCTTTTCCTGAAATCCAACCAATGCCGCCGCGAGAGCTGATCCCGAGGCCCAGCCTGATAGACAGAAGCATGTGGGCAGACAGGGATCGTGGGGGCAGAAGGTTCGACTGACGTGACTGCGGGCACCAGTTTAGTTGGCATTCCAGATGATTCCTGGTAGCTTCATTATTAGCCGGGACTGGGTTTAAGTAAAAATTAAACTCTGAAATGTTTTGAGCGAAAGCTTACCACGAGTATGGGTTTTGAGTCCGGCAGACACCCCCCTTCCCTTCCCCGCCCCCCACTGGCCCAGAAGCACCCAGGGCAGTTAATCAAGGCTAACCTGGGACTGATCTGCGGGTTCCTAATCCGCCAAGCAGTAATCCGAAGAAGTACACGCTTCCCACGATGACGTCTTGCTCCCAGCAAACGCTGCACGCCCAGGCACCACCAAGCGCTTTACAATCTCGGTTTCCTACCACGTTCTCTGACTAAAAGCAAACGCAACGACACAGACCTATTCGGAAACATTTTAAAAGATTTTTCTTTTTCTTCTCTTTCTCTCTCTCTCTCTCTTTTTTTTTTTTTTTTTTTTTTTAGTAAACTAGAATTTGTCACCAGAAGTCTATTAAGTTACTGTCAAACGGACTTCTGTGCTGATGCCAACTATTCGTGGGTCTTAAAATTGAAGACTGCTTCTGTGAGACAGGACAGGAAAAGGAACGCCTGCAGGATTGTGGGGAAAGGTGTACCCGTCAGTTAGTCATCGTTTACGATTCCAGTCGCTGAGAATTGTACAATATAGCTGCTAAGCTGGCGTTCAGGGGGTAATGAGGGCCGGGATCCTTAAAGCCCATATGCAAAACTTTATTATTGTTATTAATAATACGAATTTACAGAAACTCACATACTCAGTCTTAGGAAAGGCCTGACTAGATATGTCAGTCCAGGCTAGGACTTTCTTAAAACTTTCCGTCCTGTTACCTAGGTTGAAACAGAATGAGCTAAAAGTACTGTTAAAGCTTGCCCCCGGCTCAGGTGCGCAAGGAGGCAAGCTAGTGGAGGACACGGCCTAGTACTCAAACATTCATGGATGCTCTTTCATAAAACTTCATAAAACCTTGAGGGCAGATTAGGTGGTACTCGAAGGGCATCAGTTCCTGGTTGGACGAGAGGCGTAGTGTTATCAGCAGCTTCCTCGACCTTGTTCCATCATTGTAGCTTTCCACTGTGGGTCCCTGCTGAGGAACCCAGTGCTGTAACTACTCAGATAATACCCCCTGTAAAACGTCACTGGTGGCACGCATTCGGTGGTGGGAAAGAGGGGACCCGCAGTTCTAAGATTAGAGACAAGCCCCGGATTTGGAACTGAGCGCCAAAATCCCTGCTAGAGCTCCCCACGGGTGGTCACGTCAAGATGAATACGCCCGATCACAAAGGAGCAAACGTTCCCAATCCAGAGCCACACCTGTGATTCGCATTTAGAAAGCTTTGAAATGCTTATTCTACATTAGCCAAGTTATATTTTTTAATGCAGGGCATTTGGTGGAAAACAAACGTTTTGACATGGTAACATGTGGTGAACCCCAGGTTGAAGTGGTAGAGAGAAGGTAGAGAGAGAAGAGAAGGTGTTGGAAAACGAGATGCGAAAATTTGAGGTAGGTCTATTGATTTGTGGAGAGGCAGCATGTTTTCATAGAAAGATAATGGGCTTTGGAGCCAGAGTGATGTGGGGTTAAATTACAGCTCTGCCACTTACTGGTTCTATAACTTTAATCTTTAAAAGCCTGTTTTCTCCTATGGTAAGTGGGAACCCCTATTGCAGGACCCATATTACAAGGTCGCGATGAAAAGAGGCGATAATAAATGTGAAGTGCCAGGCATATACCAGGTGCTCAGTAAGTGGTAGCTATTTCTGCTTCTACTTAATGGTGTGGTTTGCAGTTCTGTGTCGTCCAGTCTGACTCCCAGCCTCCAATCTTCCTGTTGTCCCTGGACGTCCACATGCTGCGGCAGCGTGGCTTTGTCCCAGAGTGGGAGCACGGTCGTGTCCTGATTAGTAGGGCTTACAGCATCCTGACTCAGAAGTTCCGGGTAAAAAAATAAAGTGAGCTCCGCCGCTCATCCCACTACCCACTTCATCTGTTAGTGGCTAACTTCTGGCTGGTTCCGAAGTCTGAGCCTTCCTGACCTTCCCTTGAAGGTTAGGCTCATCCAGCACGAGAGCCAGACAGCTCTCGCCTTCCTCTTGCTCTGACGGTCGCCCCAAACAGCTGGTTGTTGCAGAGTTGGCCTGGGTAGCTGGTTGAATGGTGGCCCCCCAAAACAAAACCAAAACCAAAAACACGTCTTTATCCTAATCTCTGGAACCTGTATTGTGAGCTTATTTGGAAAAAGGGATCTTTACAGATGTAATTGAGTCAAGAATCTCAAGGTAAGAGCGTTCCGAATGATGTGGGTGAGCCCTAAATCCAATGACCTGTATCCTTACAAGAGACGCCCAGAGGGAAGGTGCGGGGGGGAGGAGAGGCTTTGTGAAGATGGAAGCAGGGGTTGGAATGAAAGTCAAGAAATGCCGCCCGCCACCAGCAGCTGGAAGAGGCAAGGGGTAGCATCTCCCACAGAGCCCCTGGAGGGAGCAGCCCCCCGCGCCCAACACGTAGATTGTGGACTGCTGGCCTCTAGACCTGGGATAGAATACGTTTCTATTGTTTTGAGCTACCCAGCTTGGTAATTTATTATGGCAGCCCTGGGGAACTAATGCAGTCTGTTAGCCTGCCTACCTGAGTCTCAAACCTCTTAGCTGCTACTCACGTTGTTTTGTGGCACCACTAAGATACCATTCCTTGCTGGACACCAGTGACACTAAGTGTCAGCCTGAGCTGTAACCCCCGTTGAAGATCTTTCAAAGTATGACTTGTTCCAACGTAACCTAAGGAGTTTATAAAAATGCAGATTCCTGAGCTCTACCCAAACCTAAGGAGTCAGAGTCCTTCGAGGCAGAGCCCAAGAATCTTATTTAACAAGACCCTCCAGGTAATCTCTTCAAGCCCTAGAGATGGAGAACCAGAGTCAGTTGTATGACTTTGGACTTCTTTCCATTATTTCCTTTTCTAGCTACAGCTGGAGTTGCCATTCTTGTGTCTAAACGCCTTGTTGGGTGTTTGTCATCTTCGTGGCCCTTCTCATCCTGCCAGTTAACATAACGAGCGCTGAATTCCTATTCATTCACGCGTACGTGTGCGAGCACACACACACACACACACACACACACACACACTCGTACTTTATATATAAAGTTTGATGTTACAATCTTTTCTAAAAGTCTCCGTTTTCTTTTTTATTTAAAAACTTTTGGGGGCGCCTGGGTGGCTCAGTCGGTTCAGCATCCGACTTCAGCTCAGGTCATGATCTCACAGTCCGTGAGTTCGAGGCCCGTGTCGGGCTCTGTGCTGACAGCTCTGAGCCTGGAGCCTGTTTCAGATTCTGTGTCTCTCTCTCTCTCTCTCTCTCTCTCTCTCTGACCCTCCCCTGTTCATGCTTTGTCTCTGTCTCAAAAGTAAATAAACATTGAAAAAAAATTTTTAAAAATTTTAATGTTTATTTTTGAGAGAGAGAGAGAAAGCACGAGTGGGGGAGGGGCAGAGAGAGAGGGAGACAGAGAATCTGAAGCAGGCTCCAGCCTCCACGCTGACAGCAGAGAGCCCAATGCGGGGCTCGAACTCATGAACCATGAGATCATGACCTGAGCCGGTTAGACGCTTAACTGACTGAGCCAACCCGGGTGTCCCAAAAGTCTTCATTTTCAATTTCAAAATACAATTTTGCCAACATCCATAAGATCGATATATATAATATCCAGGAAACAGTACTATTGTGGCAGTTCACTATTAAGTTTTGTGGCAATTCACTATTAAGTCTTCAGATAAAAAAATTGTAGGTTCAGGAAATTAAAGAAACTGATCGTAAGCCCAGAAAATCTTTGGAACATCTAACACTTAAAATTGTGCCTCTTTGGGGTGCCTGGGTGGCTCATTTGGTTAAGCGTCCAACTTCAGCTCAGGTCATGATCTTGTGGCTGGTGGGTTCGAGCCCCACGCCGGGCTCTATGCTGATGGCTCAGAGCCTGCAGCCTGCTTTGGATTCTGTCTCCCTCTCTCTCTCTGCTCCTCTCCCCCTCACACTCTCTCTCAGAAATAAACATTAAAAAAAATTAAAAAGAAAAAAAATAAATGAAATTGTGCCTCTAATTCCAGTTCAAGCAAGTCTGGTTACCACATTGGATTTAGAGTGTATGGCTTTAAATTTTAGGGTCTGGAGAAGATTAGTTTAAGAATTTAAGGTTCTTGTAGTGCAATTCAGGTAGTTGCCCATAGAGAAATAAGCTTCTCTGTTTTTATCTTCCTGGTTAGGAAGAGGAACGTGTCCTGAAGCCATTACCACATCAAGCACTAATAACAAAATTTCTAGGTGCTTATCCTAGAAAATTGACCATTATAGTTATTATAGATTGTGGCTTAGATACCTGTGTAGTTTCTTGTCTTCAGCTCTTTGTGCAGGAAGGTACTGTTTGGATAGAATTTTTGCATTTTTAAATAAATCTAGGGTGAACTTCAGGCACAGACTATGGTTGTCAGTCCCATCTACTGAATCTGTATCTCTGATTGGAGTCCAGGGATGTGCCTTATAAACAGGACCATTGTGATGCAGGTGGTTCACTGAACGCACTTGGAGAAAGCCACACGGGCATCCATCCATGACCTAGCAATCTCTGCCCTATAAACTGGCTTCTTAGGCAACTGTGGCATAGAAAATTCCCTTGTAGGTAGTGTCTTTTGAGTAGCTAATGTTACCATTGTTAGCATAAGCATTTATTTAGACTGTACTGTGATTGCAAATTGCCTCTTACAAAAGCGCTTCCTGGTCACTTAACAAGTAATGCTATGGAGACAAATTAGATGAGTGGAAAAGAAAGGTATGATCTCAAAGGTGTGTGTGTTTCCTTGACTTTTCAATACAGATTTTTATTGAAACAAAAAGTACAGACACAGAAACCAGACAACACAAATGTGTGGATTAATGAGTTACTATCAGGTGAACACCCTTGTAACCACCACCCAGGTCAAGAACTGGAACTTGATCTGAAGTCCCATTCATGTCACAGCCCCTTGCCTCCCACCAAAAGTAACCATTAGCTTGATGTTTTTAGTCTTCACTTCCCTGTTTTGTTTTGTTGTTTTTCAAAGTGTTGTCACCCAAATATGCATCTTTAGGAACTGTAGTTTCATCTTGTCCATTTAAAAAAATGTTGATATGTTAAAGTCTCTTTTGTTATTATTGTTTAATGGTGATTTATTTATTTTTGAGAGAGACAGTGAGAGTGGGGGAGGGGCAGAGAAAGAGAGAGAGAGAGAGAGAGAGAGAGAGAGAGAGAGAGAAGCCCAAGCAGGCCCCACACTGTCAGCACAGAGCCTGACACGGAGCTTGCACTCACGAAACTGTGAGATCATGACCTGAGCTGAAACCAAGAGACAGACGCTTAGCTAACTGAGCCATCCAGGCACCCCTAAGTTTCTTTTAATCTATGGTTCGTCTTCTATCCTTTTATTTTCCTTACAGTTTATCTTGAAGCATGTAGTGAGTTGAATGGGGGCCCCTCCCTATGTCCACTGGAACCTTCAAGTTAGACCTCTGACCTTGTTTAGAAAAACGGCCTTCACAGAATAATTACGGTAAAGATCTCAAGATGAGATGACCTTGGGTTAGGATGAGCCCTAAATCCAATGTCCGTTATTTTACAAGAGGAAAGGAGAAATGGAAGCAGGAGGCAGAGAATGAAGTGATGGGCCCACAAACAAGGCACACCAAGGGTTGCCTGCAGTCACCAGAAGCTAGGAGAGGGACATGAAGCAGATTCTGCCTCAGGAACTTTCGGAAGGAAACAGCCCTGCTGGCATCTTGATTTTAGCTTTCTGGGCTCCAGGACTAGGAGAGAATAGATTCCTGTTGTTTTAAGCCACCTAGCGTGTGGTCATTTGTTGTACAGCAGCTCCAGGAACTCTTTCAAAGAGTTTGGGCCGTTAGACGTCAGGACCTGAATTTGGCAGAATGCACACTCCTGGTGCCGTTAACCGTGTTCCTCTGTCTCCTGCATTTCCTGCAGATTTGCAGCTGGATCCGCAGTACGGGCCAGACTCAGGTTTGATTTCTCTGGCAAACCCGAGGCACATGATGTCATTTTGTCCCTTGTTCTGTGATCTTGGCGATCATCCGTGCTCCTTATTTTCTTTTACTCCCGCGATATTTGTCCTCAATGCTTTTCTGTATGTGAAAATCGCTTTCTCCATCTTGAAGAGTGAGAAGGGTTCAGATACGCTTGTCCCTCTTCACAGAGCTCATCTTCGATGGTTGTCGTGACGATGGCGGCTCACTTCCCGAGATTTCCTCCATCCCTAGCCTAGAGCTTCCCTTTCCTTCTTCTGTCTTGTCCCTGTCCTGGTCAGTTTTGATCTGATCCCAGCACCCCCGGCTCGGGGTCTCCTATCTTCAGAGGGGAGCCCTGAGGTTCAGCCCTGAGAGGGGGAGGCCAGCCGGCTCCGGTCCCTCCAGACCTTCCTACCAGCATTCTTGCTCTCAGCTGCTCCTGGGGGGGGTAGCTGCCATTCCCATGTCACCCCGCCCGCAGCCCCGTGAAGGTCTCCTGGCTCTTTGGGGGCTTCTCCTGGTTTGGGGCCTCAGGCACTACTCTGTTCTCTCCTTCTCTCTCAGACGCAGGTGCTGGTACCACGCAGCTCCTAACGGCTGTTGGTGGTTTGTTCCCACTCGTTTGTATTTTGAGACTCATGGGGTTGCTCCATCACCAAATTTTGTCATCGGCATCGCTCGTGGGTTTCTGGTTTTCCTATCTAGGTGTCCTTTCTGTTTTCATGCGAGGGTAAAGAGAGATTGAAGAGTAATGCTGCTGCATCACCATCTTCAGGTTTACCTTTCCTTTTTTTCTAGGGTTTAATTTTAATTTTGCTGGGTTAACACGTAGCGTTATAGGAGTTTCAGGCGTACAATACGGTAACGCAACCATCCCCATCACCTACCTCGCCCATCTGTTTTCTTTCCAGGTTATCAGCTAGAACTTGAAAACGTGAGCTGAGAGGGAGAAGTGGAGTCAAGATACTTAATTTTACTTAGGCAGTGACTCCCGTGAGATATAGAACAGGAGGAAGCAGAGGAACACAAGCTGCCTCTCCGTACGTGGTAGTCTGGTTGTACCTCTTTCTTGTGGGGCTTTAGATAGGGAATGTTGTTTGTAGCACATCACAAATGGGTGCGTGGGTAGAAAATTGCTTTTTCTTTTCCGCCTTGGTTTCCTGGACAGCATTCCCTCTGGTTTCCCATTCGACCCTCCTGACTTTGTGGGACTCTTCGATGGTTTCATTTTCTTATTTATTCTCTTAAAAAATCTCTTTTCAGCTTTCTCCTCCTCCTGTTCTATACATTCTCCCTGGATGATACTTTTAAAATAATTATTATAGTAAAATAGATATAACACAGTATTTATTATTTTAACCACTTGTAAGTGGACAATTCAGTGGCATCAAACACATACGATGTTGTGTCACCATTGTGACTATATATACCCGAAAGTTTTTAATTATCCCCAACAGAAACTCTGTACCCATTAAATAATCATCCCCACCCCCCCCCCCCCCTCAGTCCCTGGTAATCACCATGCTACTTTCGGTCTTTGCGAATTTGACTAATCTAGGTACCACGTACAAGTAGTATATGCAATGTTTGTCCTGTGTCTTGTTTATTTCCCTTCACATGTTTCGAAGTCCATTCGTGTTGTAAGAGATATCAAAGTTTTGTTCCTTTTCATGGATGAATGATATTCCATTGAATGTATATACCACATTTATTCATCCATTCGTCTATTGATGGACTCCGGGATTACTTCTACCTCTTAGATATGGTAAATAATGTTGCTGTGATGTTAGCCTACACATATCTGTTCAAGTCCATGATTTCAGTTCTTTGGGGTACATAACCAGTAGTGGAATTTCTAGGTACTAGGGCTGTTCTATGGTTAACTTTTTGAGGAACTTCCTGAACAGTCTTGACTTTAACTGTAATTTCAACACAGTCTAGATGGTGTTGTTCAATAGAACCTTCTGCAATAATGGGAATGTTCTATAATTCTGTACTGTCAGATACAGTAGCCATTAGCTACATGTGGCTAATGATTGTAGGAAATGTAGCTTAGTATGATTAATAAATTGAATTTTTAACCAAAGAGGTGAAAAGTCTATATACTGAAAACTATAGAAAGCTTATGAAAGAAACTGAAGAAGACACACAAAAAAAGGAAAAATATTCCATGCTCCTGGATAGGAAGAACAAATATTGTTAAAATGTGAATACTACCCAAAGCAATATACATATTCAATGCAATCCCTATCAAAATAACACCAGCATTCCTCACAGAGCTAGAGCAAACAATCCTAAAATTTGTATGGAACCATAAAAGACACCGAATAGCCAAGCAATCTTGAAAAAGAAAACCAAAGCAGGAGGCATCACAATCCCGGACTTCAAGCTGTATTACAAAGCTGTAATCATCAAGACAGTATGGTACTGGCATAAAAACAGACACTCAGATCAATGGAACAGAACAGAGATCCCAGAAATGGACCCACAAACATTTGACCAACTAATCTTTAACAAAGCAGGAAAGAATATCCAATGGAATAAAGATAGTCTCTTCAGCAAGTGGTGCTGGGAAAACTGGACAGCGACATGCAGAAGAATGAACCTGGACCACTTTCTTACACCAGACACAAAAATAAACTCAAAATGGATGAAAGACCTAAATGTAAGATAGGAAGCCATCAAAATACTGGAGGAGAAAGCAGGCAAAAAACTCTTTGACCTTGGCTGCAGCAACCTCTTACTCAACATGTCTCCGGAGGCAAGGGAAACAAAAGCAAAAATGAACTACTGGGACCTCATCAAAATAAAAAGCTTCTGCACAGTGAAGGAAACAGTCAGCAAAACTAAAAGGCAACCAATGTAATGGGAGAAGATATTTGCAAATGACATATCAGATAAAGGGTTAGTATCCAAAATCTACAAAGAGCTTATCAAACTCAACACCCGAAAAACAAATAATCCAGTGAAGAAATGGGCAAAAGACATGAATAGACACTTCTCCAAGGAAGACATCCAGATGGCCAACTGACACATGAAAAAATGTTCCACATCACTCATCATCAGGGAAATACAAATCAAAACCACAATGAGATACCACCTGACACCTGTCAGAATGACTAACATTAACAACTCAGGCAACAGCGGATGTTGAGGATTCAGAGAAAGAGGATCTCTTTTGCATTGTTGGTGGGAATGCAAACTGGTGCAGCCACTCTGGAAAATAGTATGGAGGTTCCTCAAAACATTAAAAATAGAACTACCCTATGACCCAGCAATTGCACTACTAGGCATTTATCCAAGGGGTACAGGTATGCTGTTTTGAAGGGACACATGCACCCCCATGTTTACAGCAGCACTATCAACAATAGCCAAAGTATGGAAAGAGCCCAAATGTCCATTGATGGATGAATGGATAAAGAAGATGTGGTGTATATGTACAATGGAGTATCACTCGGCAATCAAAAAGAATGAAATCTTGCCATTTGCAACTACGTGGATGGAACTGGAGAGTATTATGCTAAGTGGAATTAGCCAGAGAAAGACAAAAATCATATGACTTCACTCATATGAGGACTTTAAGACACAGAACAGATGAACATAAGGGAAGGGAAGCAAAAATAATATAAAAACGGAGGAGGACAAAACATAAGAGACTCTTAAGTATGGAGAACAAACAGGGTTACTGGAGGGAGTGGGGAGGGATGGGCTAAACAGGAAAGGGGCATTAAGGAATCTACTCCTGCAATCATTGTTGCACTATATGCTAACTAGCATGTAAATTTAGAAAATATATTAATTAAGTTGAATTTTTAAGATTGATCTATTTTTTGCAACACAGTGCTATTAACCATAGTCACCATGCCGTAGATTACATCCCCATGGCTTATTTCTTTTATAACTGGAAATGTTTACCTTCTGACCCCCTTCATCCATTTAGTAAATTTAAATTCAAATTTAAATAGGCACATGTGGGGACGCCAGGGTGGCTCAGTCAGTTAAGCGTCCGACTTGCGCTCTGATCATGATCTCATGGTTCGTGAGTTCAAGCCCCGCATCAGGCTCTGGGCTGACAGCTTGCTCAGAGCCTGGAGCCTGCTTCAGATTCTGGGTCTCCCTGTCTCTCTGCCCGCCCCTGCTTGCACTCTGTCTCTCTGTCTCTCAAAAATAAATAAATGTTAAAAGAAAAAAAAAGGCACATGTGGGCTAGTGAACCAGATGACATATACTTAGAGGCTGTGACTTTTTCTAATTCTGTATTTCCGACTTGGCCATTTTTCCTGAGTTTCAAGTATGAAACTTCCCCTGTGTTTTCACGAACATATCCTTGATTTGCGTGTCTTTATTTCTTTTGTGAACTGTTGCTGCAGAATCTGAATTTATTTCGTAATGTGAAATTGGCATCAAACTCCAGCCAGGTCTGCTGCCAAAATGATCTTGTCTACTTTCTCTCAGACACTTTAATTGGATCTAGACTATCTACTGGGCAATGAGATCTAAGTGAAGTTGCTAAAACGTCAATCTGACAAACTTTGTCTTTTTGAGACTCCCCGTGACCTGAGGAATGAAGACTGAATTCCTGATCTTAGCCTACAGTTTCTCAGGTTCTCTCTCCCGTCTCACTTCCCATCATTTTCCGACAGGCAACAAGACTCCAGCCATACCAAACTGCCTGAAGTTCCTCAGATGGTCTCTCCCACTTCCGTTACTGCTACAGCTGTTACTCTGCTTGAAAATGCCCATCACTGTCTGTCAAAATTCTACAGTTACTCATCTTTTAAGGCTCAGCTCAGGGAACACCTCCTCCATGTAGATTCCTCAGATCACATCCCCCGCCTCCTGCAATATTTTTCATTCATCCGGAGAGTGTTTACTGAGCATGTACTTTGTGTCAGACTCCAATTTAGAAACTGCGGCTGTAAGTGAGAAGCAGATAAACTTAGAGGTTGTCTTCATCAAGCTTAAGACAGAGACTCGCAAGTAGGTAATAATAATAATGACATAGTGATAGCTATATTTAATAATCATACATGATAAGTGCCGTGATGTGAGGCAATACCTGAGGCTCTTAAAGCACTACAGAAGGACACCTCACCTGGGCTTAGCGAGAATTTAGGGAAGGCTTCCTGGAGGAGGAAATAGAGGAATGAATAGGAATTGCTCAGGTGATATAGCATGGGAGCAGGGAACATGAATGCATGGCCTCTTGAAAAAAATGAAAGTGGTTCAGCAGGGGATTGTGGAGTACCTTATAAACCAGTATGGAGACATTTGGAATTTATCCTAAAGGCAACGAGAAGTCATTGAGACAATGTATGACGTGATAAGATCTGGTCTAAGAAAGACTCCTGGCCGCAGAATGAGGAATGTGTTGGAGGGGCTGGGACTATGGCAATAATCTAGGTCAGCGCGCCATGTTCCAGATCAAATCTGGCCCATGGTCTGTTTTTATACACCCTGTGATCTAAGAATGATTTTTATCCTTTTTACACTTTTGAATGGTTGAAGAAACATCCAAAGAAGAGTGTATCCCACGACACATGAAAAAGGAAATCAAATGCAAAGCTTGGTTTTTGTTAATAAAGTTTTATGAGAGGATAGTCAAGCCCATTGGTTTACATATCGTCTATGGCTGCTTTCGGGCTACAAGGGCAGAGTTGAGTCATTGCAACACAGTTGAACCCATGAAGCTGAACATATGTATCTGGCCCTTCACAGGATAAGTTGGCCAACCTCTGATCTGAGTAAGATATCATAGTGAATTAGACCAGGCTACCCAGGCAGATGTAGATGTCTCCTCTTTTCCACAGCATGTGAATTATGATGGTAATCTATTGCTTTCTTATTGGTTTTTTTTTTTCTCTTCCATGAAACTGTGGACGTCTTCAGAGCAGATATTTTTCGTTAGTTAACCTTGTCTCTCGGTACTTAGCACGCTGTACTTGCTCAGTAAATGTCTGCTGGATAAATGATGTATGTGGGTTTATATGTGTGTGACACTCATGTATAGATATACAGAAAGCATCTGCTGTTTTGCCTGCTGCCAGGAACCTTGTGATTTAGTTGAAGCTGAGCCCCTTTACCCCCACTCGAGGGGTGACACTGTGACTCAGGCCTGTCCAGCAAGCCTTTTTTAGTTAAGTCTTTGCTTTTAATACTTGGAAACTCATAGGGCCATCTTTCCCTTCATTTAGTATTGCCTAAAGTTGACCTTGCTTTCATCCTGCCCCAAACTGGAGGGATATCCATGATGAAAACTCAAAGTTTATCCCCCTAGTTACTCACTAGTCCTGTTCTTGTACGGTACATGTTCTTGTATGTGGGCAGGTGGATTAGAGCATCCTGGTGCTTTTGGGAATGCCCTTGGGTGGAGAAGAAGCCCTCAGAGAAACAAACAGGAAAAGTAAAAGAATAGCAAATGTAAAAGGTAGAAGGCAAGAGGAAGAAAAGAAAGAGGTAGAATGTGGAACCACAGCAGTGTGATTGATGGACAGTTGCCTGAAATGCCACTAATTTGCACAAACAGAATCTAAGATGAGTGGCAGGCACTTTGGATGGAATATTAAAGATTTTAAGACATTGGATATGATTTATCAAATGTAAAAACAGCTGAATTTGTGAGTACTTCATAGATTATAAAGCCTTATGCTTTTACATGAAAATATTTTAACTTTACAAGTAATATATGGGTACATACTTTGTTTAAGAAATTTTAAAATATATGTATTTACAATACACAGCTAGACTAGGTGCTTTTGCCCTCTGTAATACATTGGTGTCTTTAATCTTCTGAAAAACCTAGGTATTTTTACCCTAGCTAACACAGAGGATTACAGAGATATAATGTCAAGCATAGTCTCATATGTGCTAGATGGCAAAGCTGAGTTTCTGACTCAGATGTTCACACTCTTTTTTTTATTTAAAAAAAATTTTTTTTCAACGTTTATTTATTTTTGGGACAGAGAGAGACAGAGCATGAACGGGGGAGGGGCAGAGAGAGAGGGAGACACAGAATCGGAAACAGGCTCCAGGCTCTGAGCCATCAGCCCAGAGCCCGACGCGGGGCTCGAACTCACGGACCGCGAGATCGTGACCTGGCTGAAGCCGGACGCTTAACCGACTGCGCCACCCAGGCGCCCCGTAGATGTTCACACTCTTGATTCAAGGATCCTTCTGCAACCCATGCCACTCTAAAGGGGAGCCCAGTGGCCTATCCACACAGCTCTGAAAGTGGACCACTTTCAAAGTAGCCAGTTTCCCCAGAAAACAATGCCGGGTTTCCAAGTCATTCTCAAACAAAATTACAGATTCCAAGTGCTGTGGGTTAAATTGTGTCCCCCTAAAAAAGAAACATCAAAATTCTAACCCCTACCACATCAGAATGTGACTCCATTTGAAAATAGGGTCATTGCAGATATAATTAATTAAGTTAAATGAGGTCATACAGCAGTAGAGTGGGTCCTTAATTCAATATGACTGGTGGTCATATGAGAAGATGGTCATATGAAAACACAGAGACACAGGGAAAATATCATCTGACGATGAACACAGAGATTGGACTAGGTAGCTACAAGCCAAGAAATGCCAAAGATTGCCAAGAAACTACCAGAAGCTAGCAGAGATAAGGAAGGATTTCCCTACTGTTTTAAGAAAGACCACGGTCCCAACAATACCTTGATCCCAGACCTTTAGCGTCTGTGAGACAATAAATTTCTGTTTCTGTAGCCATGAAGATACAGCAGTCCCAGGACACCAATATACCAGGTAAAATCTACATACCAGAGGTATATGCCTTTGCTAACAACTTCTTCATAAAAAAATGATCATAGGCTTTTGGTCAGGATGACATTTTCTGTTTATATCTTAAGTTGCTCAAAACAAAACAGAAGCTTTTCTGAAATGCCAGAAATACTACGATTTTTATCTTTTGGTTACTCAGTGAGGATTTAAGAGGTCAAAGAAAAACAATATGTCCTTGGTTTAAGAGCGAATAGTCAATATTTAATCCCTGAAGTTATATCCCTCAAGATTCTGTTATAAATTTTTTTTTTTTTAACTCTGAAGTTATTTTGTGGGAAACATACAGAGAAATAGTTACACATTATTGTTGTATGAGAACCTTCCCAACTTAAACTCTGGTAGAAAATTCATAAAACATGAATGCTGCTTCAAGCATTTTTTTCCCTCCTTGCAGAAGAAACCTGCAAGAAGGTGGCTGAATTTTTTTCATTGAGCTAGTTTTGTGCTGGGGATGACCTCTATGTAATAGTATGAGGTGAAGGTCCTTCTAATTTTAATATATCTCCTATCCTTACTACCCTAACCTAAAATTCCTCCCCTTAGAGTCATTTCTTAGGGCTAGAGAACAAAGGGGGGGAGATTGTCTTTAGAGACTGTAATAATTCAGACACCTGAGAAAGACAAAAGATGAGTGTTTAAATTCCCTGTGACTCTTGTCCCATTGGCTGGTTTGCATGGAATCATTTACTTGATCTGCTAAAATTTACCAGCAATGTCAAAGAATCTGGATTGGAGAGGCTAAGTTTGGTGGTAAAGAAAGTACAATAAATAAGAGCTTGGAATGTTGTTGGGGAAACCAGTAGACTTGTTATGTGGACAATGTCCTTATGTGGATAATGTCCTTAGATGGACAGCATTCTTACCTGGACCACATTCTTACTTGGACAGTGGTCCTCCTCTCTATAGGAAGGTCATCTTCTCCCTTGGGCTAGCCAGCTTTAGGAGTGATGCTCTGGAACAAGTAGGAATAAAGGTCCCTCCACCAAGGAGCAAGTAGAACCACCCTATGGATGAGTGGAGGTGGGGGTGGGTACAAATACTACCTTCATATCCTGGTAAGGAGGGAGGATGCACAGTGGGGCCTTGAGCAACAGTGTTCTGGGAGCAGGAAGATGGGAGTCAGTGCTAATGAGAAAGCCCAGCTGAGAGGGAGCAGGGAAAACAAAGGTGAAAAGGACAGAGGACGGCCTTCCCTTTTACTGATTTTATCTAGAGCTAACCGCTTTCATCCTGCCCAAAGCTGGTGAGATATCCACCAGGAGCAGTGAAGAGTTTATCCCTCTAGGAACCCACTAGTTCTGTTCTTGCAACACACACACACACACACACACACACACACACACACACACACATGTCGAACTATTCACCATGCGGCAGTCATCATTTTGGCTTTGGGCTACAAGAGGAGATAATTTGCCCTTCACCTTTAAAATCCTTCCTTCTTTTTTCAGATGACTGCAGGGAGAGGGTAGGTCTCTGTTATAATTTCAGAGTTGCCCCTCACAGGAAGCTCGATATGCTTCTTGGGAATGAGGACATTGTTTTATACGTTCAGGAATGTCTCCGTAAATATTTGTCGATTGATTGATTACGTCCACACCGCCCATCAAATCATATCTACTTAAGGTATGTACATATAAACATCCTGCTCTGAGACATATTTCTGACCTGTCATATCGAATATAAAACAGAAGGAAATAAAGCCAGGGAACAAGCACATGTTACGCAGACGTACTTGCTTTATGCACTGCCTAGTTCAGAACCAATGGCAGAGATATGCAGGGACTAATATACTTCAGATGAGCAGACGTTAAAATCTGTGTTTGCAAATAAATAGAAATGACTTTCTGGAGGGAAGAAAGGGTGGTGGAAGGGGGTGGAGTAAGAAAGAATGTGTAGAATTATGAGAAGAACATCTGGTTCAGTTAAAGAATAAAACCTAGAAAAACACAACCTGCGGGCCTGGATATTCAGTTTATGTTGATGATAGCTTCAGAAGAACTGGGACTTTGTCCTTTTCTTTATAATGAGAAATATATATTTGGTCTTCGTCCCCATTTCTGGTGCAGAGCTCCTATTCAGTCTCACCCCCTGACCTTGGGGTGGGGAGAAGGGTTGGAGGTTGAATCAGTCACCAATGGCCAATGATTTCATCGGTTATGACTAAGTAGTGAAGCATTCGTAGAAAACCAAAGAGCTTCTGGGTTGGTGAGCTCATGGAGATGTGACGTGGGGAGAATGCTGGGTCTGGAGATGGAATGGACGCTCTGTGCCCTTTCCCCACACCTTCCCCTAAGTATCTCTTCTGTTTGGCTGTTCCTGAGTTACATCCTTTTATAATAAACCAGTATTCTAGTAAGTAAAATGTTTCCTTGAGTTTGTCAGGTACTCTAACAAATTAATGAGACCCGAGGAGGGTGTCATTGGAACTTCCAATGTACATATAAGCTGGTTGGTCAGAAGCACAGGTAGCAAGCTGGGCTCGCGATGGGCATCTGAAGTAGGGACTCCTTTCCCCCCACGTTGGAAATGGGTGTAGACTGTTATGAGACCCTAGGGCCACAACGGGCGTGCAATAAATATTTGTTGAATGGACGAAAGAAACTCTGGAAATAATTTCCTGCTTCTGAGGAAACACATCAGACCTATGGTTTTTTAAATCAAAGGGTTTTTTGGTTTTGTTTTGTTTTGTTTTGTCTTGTTTTGCTTTAGAAGTTGAATTCTCTGTTCAAGCAACATCTTGCTGAACATAAATAATGGCAGAGCCACCCTTGAATCAATTTCAAATGGGAAGCCCAGCGATGTCTTCCAATCACCTCTACCAGTCTACCGTCTCCATTCCAGAGGCTTTAATTCACTAGACCTGGGGAGAGGCAGACCTGGGTGTTTTGGGGGAAGCTTCCTAGGTGATCCTGATGCAGAGGCAGGTTTGGAAAGCGCAGTTCCAGGGCTCCCTTGGGCACTAGACTGCATGCTTCACAAGAACAGGGAGTCTACACACCCCCTATCCCTCACAACTGGAGGGCCACGTTCACCTTAGGCACCAACACTATTTTCCGTGCTTCTGCTATTGCAGCCACTTGTCTGCAGCCCTCCAGGTTCCCCTCAGAGATGATTCTGGACTCCAAAGACTGTTAGACTCACACTATTTAGTCTAGCATTCTCAGAAAATTTGGGGATAGGGCAGAAAAGAATTGTTTTTCTTCCCTTCATCTGAGACAGAGATTTCCCCCTTTGAAATGTCTCTTTCTGACATTTGTTTTCACAGCATCCCAGTGGGTGGGGACAGACGAGCATTCCACCCCCCCCCCCTTATTTTATAGATGGGGAAACCGAGAACTAGAAAAACGTATTTGTTTACTCCTTGCCAAAAAGGCAACTCAAGGCAGAGCTGGGACTGGCTTCCATGGACGTATTGACAGTGATGGTCTCTCCTTAAGCAACAAAAAAGGAAGATCTTTTCTCCCGAGAGTACATCAGAACAAGCCCTAATATAAATGTCTTCTACTCCGCAGATAACTGGGAATGTATGATTATGGTACAATCTCATGATTTTGTTCAGCGACAAACACAATCTTAGATCTTATTTCAGAGATGATAAACTTTACAATCAGATAATGTTATTTTATACACTTTGGGTCCCTCAGCCCCTTTCAAAATACTACTTAGACTTTTCCTATCAGCAGTATTTGTGCACTGCATTTCCCATTTATTTTCATCAAGCCTGTTCTCTCAAAGATTCTAATAAGCTTCCTTTGTAACTGAATTCCTCTATTTCCTCTCCAGTACCTATCAAAGAACAGCCCTCCTCTGAAAGGCACAACATTTAATGCATTAGCCTCCACTCTGAGTCTCAGACTCTTCGAGATAACCTTGAAAGGGCATCAGTTCTATGACGTTCTCTAATGAATATCATGAGGACGTGCACGTTCTGACCCAAACCACGAGAGGAGCTCCTCTGGAAGTTATCCCAGATTTGGGTCTGCAGGATCATAAGAATGAGTTTATTTATGGACAATGATTATGTGAAATCTTCTGTAAAAATGCAGAAAATTCTAATCATTGCCTTACTCTCGAGTGTCTCTCCTCAATCTGAGCATAATTTCTTTCAGTTTTGATCGGGATGTGTGATGCATACCTAATGGGCTCCCCACTGCCATCTGGCACACTGTGCAAGTTCACAGCTCACACTACGGCTGCAGCAACACCACAAGCCAAATTTAAAGTAAAAGTGGGCTACGGGACAGTTGGATCTGTAAGAATGAATTCTCTTTTAGCTCCAGAAATTCCTTTTGGCGGGGCAACCATCTTTAATAGTTTGTAAATTTCCCTAGCCTTCAGAGAGGACCTTTTTTACCTGTACTGACGAAGGTAAATCTGAGTTTCCAAATTGTTTTGTTACCAAAGAAGAGTTTGCTTATTTGTGGAGTTTCAAAGCTTTCTTCAGTTTGAATCACTCATTCATCACTAGTTGTTACAAAACAATTTCATTCTATTAGGAGGATCGTTCTGAGGACTCTCTAACTTTTACCTTGAGAAGATGCTCATGTATATTAACCAATATTCAAAATTGTATCTATGAATAATAATTATAGGAAAACACCTTCATTGACTTGCTTGAAAGTGTTGTTACTGTCAGTCATTCTTCACCTCAAGATGGGTCACTACGGTGCTTCTAAGTAACACGGGAGGAGCAGATGAGGACATTGAAGACACTGGCGATCGCAATTACTTCCAGGGTAATTTATGCTCTTTATAACGCTTGCATGAAATAAGTTTTCCCCTAAGAAATACTTACTTCCATATCCTTTTCATGTTATCCTGTTCCCGGGTCAGAACTTATCTTTGCCTTACACTCACTTATGTAAGTCCATAATATATTAGTTGTGATTGTAACTCAAGCAAGCCAACTTGAATTTGCTTAGACTCCAAGGAAGAGTTGAATAACTATTTCATTGATTCTAAAATTTGCATTACAATTTTTAAAAATATCTCTGAAATAAGATGAGTCTAACACTTGATAGCACATTATGGTTTGATTGCAAGTGTATTTACATAAAATACATGTGAACAAGGTGGTGCATCTCTTAACCGATGGTGTCTTAAACTTGGTCAGATATGGGAAGTCACAAGAAGGCCGTAATGCAGATGAGTCTCAGGAGGCACTTGAACCAGAAGCTCAACCCCTCCTGGAACTCTCTGTCTGACCATCTTTCCTCATTTGGGTTGGCTTCATTTCTTTCAGTGCAGACTGGCTTCCTCCTCTACATGCAAGAGACAGGTCTGCCAATGGCACTTCAGTTACCTATCTTCTGGGTTCCACAAATTGAGTCACAGATTCAAAGCTACCAGTCAAGGCACTCATTGTCTTAGTTTGGGTCAGGTGCCCATCCCTAGATCAGTCCCATTTGGTGGGGGAAATGTAGTTGTGAAAGACTCCTAAGGAGAATGCATGAATCAGAAAGGTCCTATAGTAGCCGTGCAGACAGGAGGGATGGTGGAGAGTGCACAGAAGTCAGTTCTGGGCGGGGGGGGGGGGGGGGGATGAATGCCACTAACAGCCACCATTGTTACATCTATATTAATAGGCGATCGATGATCTTCTTTTGAGGATGTTAAATCTTCACTGGTCCACTTCCGCTCTTTGTTCTCTTCCCATCTGGAGCCACTCATGGCCTTGCCCTCATGTTCAGGACAAATTGCAAAAGTGAAAATACAGGAAAAATAAAGATATTTATAGATCACCTCCCCCACCCCTTATTCACAGAGGGCAAAACTTCATTGAATGCTTAGGGAGAAAAAGTACGTGTGCTCGTAGCAGGATCTGCCATTTGTGTAGGACTCCAAACCCTTCTGGATTATACCTCAGAAGCTAGCAAGCTAACAATCCATTCCCAGGCTCCTCTGCAAGTAGCGTCCACGAGAGACTCGGAAGGTGGGGTGAACAAGATGAGGCGGCAGCCCACGGGGAGCTAGGGTCCCACAGTGGAGATTGATTTTTCAGGACTTGCCAACACACCTGCGTCATGCCCCTTGCTCCAGGCAGCAGAAAAGAGGTTTCCTGCCATCAGACAGGCGCCTAGTGTGGTTGGGTATCTCTCGCAGTGGCGTTGTTCCTGGCCGTGTGGCCACCAAACTTGGTTCTGGCCTTCTTGGAAATTCTGTAAGCCCAGATAGCAAATGATAAATCCATTTCTGTTGAAATAAGCTAGCGTGGCTTCTGCTGTCTGCTGCTCAGATCCCTCTCTGATACTCTCGCGCTGTCAGCAAGAACATTAGAACTTTTTGTTTAGTCACAAAAATAGTAAAAATTGGGTCTACTAGAGAAGTAACCACATGGAATCAACTCTCTAATCTTTTATCCTTTACGTCCACGTTTGAGCTCATCCCGTATGTTCACCCACATTATCTCATAAGAGATGGACAGAGTGCATAATCCCCTATTATCACTGAGGATGTGGGAAAACAGATACCCTTCCTGAGAGAGGCACATGGTTAAGGGCATATGCTCTGGAGTCCAGTCCACTAATCCATGGCTTCGGTCAAGTTGCTTGACTTCTCTATGCTTCCATTTCTAACTAAAATGTGAAATGATGACAAAAAATACCTATCTTAAAGGGCTGTTTTAAAGAATAACCTAAGCAACCCATGCAGAATATTTGGGAAGTTGCCTTGGGTAACGTAAACTCTCAGTCAACATTTGCTATCATATCATTTAACTTTGCTGAGTATAAATTGGTATATCCTTACTGGAGGACAGTTTGACAATATCTATCAAAAAATCTATGTACTTGGCTCGGCAGTTGTACTTTGTATCTAACCTACAGAAATACTTTCCAGAATGTTTTTCAGTGGGGAAATAGTTAAATAGATTGCCTCATATCGTAGAGTACTGTGCAGCCATTTAAAAAGCATAATGGAAGTCTGTACCTTCTACATGGAAAGATCACTCCTAGATTGCCCATTTATTCAACAAATGTTTATTGGGGACTTACTTTGCCCAAACTGGTCCAGGTGCTGAAAGTTAAAACTATTAAGTCATGGAATAGTCTACATAGTATGACCAATGGGTGTTGAACAATAATCTGCACCTGTGTACAAATGTCTGCTGGGCTGTGGTCACCTCTGCCAGGCGGTAAAGAGGTCTCGAGCTGGCTGTCTTCAGGCCACCCAGTGTGGATGCAGAGGATTGCTTTACCACATCAACAGTTCTTATGTATCCTGGCTCCATCTTGGGGGTCTATAAATGACCTGAACCTTTGGAAAGAGCAAGGTTCTAAGGCATGAACAGCCACTGTATCCACTGGACAGTTGATGGCTGTCCAACTGGCTGCTGTTTATAGACAGTCCCTGCCGGAGGACAACCCGAAGAGCAACTAAAGTGTTCCTTGGCTCTGCTTACTCAAATGGCCCTCTGCAGACTTTGCCTTGGTCCCCGGTGGCTCTGCTGCTCACTAGGGAGGAGGGTGGACTCTCCTCTTGTATGAGGCGTTGCTTCTTGTCCTGCCCTCATCTTGACTCACACAGACCCTCTGTCATGTCACGTCCCTTCCGTTACTCCACTTCCTAGCTATCTCTGGTGGCGAAGAAGTTGGCTTCCTCATGCATTCGATTTCCAGGCTGCTGTTTATGCTGCAAATATGCCAGGGCTTTGATTTTGATACATAGCATCAAGAATTGGGATTCCCAAGCATACTTTTAGTACAGGTCTTTGGAATTCACAGCTTGGGCCATGTGCCATCTTGATTCCTGTAATGCCCCTGCCTCATAGTCTTGCTTTAATGGTGTGTGTATGTCGGGAGTATGACTAAAAAAGTGAAAAAAAAAATTGAAAAAAAAAACCATCAGAAATATCAACAACGAGTACTGAGGACAGAACCACACTGATTAATATACCAAAATGTTATTCTACACACTAGTGGGATTTACCTCTGAAGAACAGGGGGGTTGATAGCAAGGCAAAAGCAGACTATTTTCACTCTGAAAGTTTCTTTTGGTTTCTTTGGATTATTTATAAAGTATTTTAATGCTATCTTTTGTAATGAAAACTATCGTGAAACACAACAGTTTCCAAAGAGGCCGTAGTGTTTGAATCTCGGGCTTGGTGTCGGTGTGTGTGTCCTGGGCTTCTCACCCCTTTGACATTGTCATCTGCTGACTGTAATTACACCCTAATCTAGGCTGCCCGTCTTCACCTGGCTGTCTTTCAGGACGCCTCTCAGAGCTCACCTCCTCAGGAAGTCTTTCTGGATTTCTTTCACATTGTCTCCTCCAGACTGGGTTGGGTAACCCTTCCTGTGTCTGTCTGCACTCTCCACAGACTATAATGCTTCCCAGGTGGCTTTAAAGACCTGGTTATGTGTTCATCTTCCTCTCTCTGCAAGGATAGACATCGTGTCTCAATCATTCCTAGGACTCCAGATCCTACCACAATGCCTTACACGTGGGAAGTCTCAGTACAATGCTTATTTGAATTCCATTCGTGCATCCAAGTCAGAGAATTATTGCCCTGACATAAATATGTGAAGATGCAAAAAAAAAAAAAAAAAAAAAAAAAACCCAAAAAACAAACAAAAAAACCCCTAACGTCAACTCCACTTTCCTTGTTAATTGACAGTTCTTTTTTCTAAGAGTTTATTTATTTTGATAGACAGAGAGCGAGAGCATGAACAGGGAAGGGCAGAGAGAGAGGGAGAGAGAGAGAATCCCAAGCAGGCTCCGTGCTGTCTGCACAGAGCCCTCGGGGCTCAATCTCACGGCCTCTTGAGATCATGACCTGAGCAGAGATCAAGAGTCGGATAGTTAACTGATGGAGCCACCCAGGCGCCCCCCTGACAATTCTTTTTATATCTTCCATATCTTATCTTTCACATCAATTGTTTCTTCTCCACATTCCAAAGGCAAACTTCCGTTTTAGATTCACCAGGAAGATTCAGACCCTATTCTCTTTTCTCTAGTCCTAATCAATTATGTATGAGTCAGTCTGATGAGACTCTTCCCTACCTGTGCTTTTGGAAGCACCTCCTTCTCTCTCCCTGTGAGCCTAGGTTCAGCTAATTACCACCACATTCTGTTATCTCAGACATAGCTGGGCCTGACTTTGGCACACTGCCAAGATGACACATTCATGCATTTAACCATTATTGGGCACCTTCTGTATGCCAAGTGCTGTGCTGGATGTGAGGCTCCAGAGACACATAAGAATCTGTCCTCGTAGCAGTTAGGACCCCAGCAGAAGCTAGATGGAGCTTCAAATTGGGTCATTTGAGGAGAACGTAGTCAGAGTTTAGAGAAACCACATGGGATAGTGTAGACCCCTGAGGCTGGTGATAGTGGGAATGAGTACCCTGAGCCCTGACATGGGTGAGGCTGGGAGGTATGGCTGCTGGAACATGGGAGAACAAGAAGGACTAGCAAGCTATGTAGAGAGGCTTCCTGACGTTGTGGTCTTCAGGCAAAGGCTGCAGTCAGTCCTGAAGCCATTAGTCAGCTGATGGCAATCTAGCAAGGAGGGAGCTGGAGAATCAATACCTTGACCTCGCTCTCCTTACCCTACGGTGCCCTTTTGCAATCACTCGGAAGCCAGTCGGGGAGGAAGCCACTTGGTGGAGTGTATATGCCAGCCTCCTGGAGCCGAGCGGGAAGGAGAAAGGTAGAGTGGACCCAGATGGGCAAACAAAAGGTATCCTGTGAGTCTTCAAGGAGATCAGTAGCTAACAAATAAAAACAGGTGCTTCTGATACAGTATGGGATGTGATGGGGTAGCTGCATAGCATACGCTGGTGTGATTACTATATGCCAGGCCCTATTCTGAGTATTTTACCTGCATGATTTAAAAAACCCTACGGTGTACAAGGGACTGGGGTGGGGGGAAACTAGTCTGGAAGGATCAGATAAGTTTTTGGGGGGAAAGCAAGGTGTAGATGAGTCCTAAAGTTTGGGTTTGAGATAGTTGGGCGAGGCTGGGTTTAGGGACGGGGCAAGAGCAGAGATACAGAGAAATAAAATAGTGTGATTGGAACCTCATGAAGTTCATTGTTGAGTTTGGGGAAGTCGGCGCTAAGGCCGTATTGAAGAGGAAGGCAGAGGCTGGATGATGGAGGGCCCATATAAATTGTATCTAATGGATGATGGGCAGCAAATAGGCCATTTTTTTCACTGAGATATAATTGACCTATAACATATTAGTTTCAGGTGTAAAACATAAGTGATTCCCACGTAAGCCTCGTTAACATCGGTCACCTTACGTAGTTACACTTTTTTTCTTGTGATGTAACTTTTATGATCTACTCTCTCAGCACCTTTCAAAAGTGCAATGCGGTAACTATGGTCACCACACTGTACTACATCCTCATGACTTATTTACGTTATAATTGGAAGTTTCTACCTTTTCACCTGCTTCACCATTTTGCCTCCACCCCCCACCCCCGCCCCTGCTTTCTGTTCTCTGTGTCACTGTGCTTGTGTTTTGGTTTTGTTCTTGTTTTTTTGGATTCCACATGTGAGATCAATGGTCTTTATCTGTCTCTGACACTGCACTTAACATAACGCCCTCTAGATCCATCCATGTTGTCACAAATGGCAAGATTTCCTTCTCTTTTATGGCTAATACTCCATCGTGTGTACGTACCACATCTTCTTTACCCATTTCTCCATCGCTGGGCACTTAGGGTCCCATAGTGTCCCTGGATGATGGGCAGCAGTCGTACAGTTTTAAACAAGATAGTGAAACGGTGAGTTTGGCAATCGGGTGTACCTCCATCTTCTGCCCCCTAAACACGTGCACACCTAATGTGCTTATAGACCCATCATGTTTCTAAATAGTAGTAGTTCTTACTGACTTGCTCTAAATTAAATCTAAACACTCAAGACTGCCTCAGGGATGGCCCCAGAGGCTCCCAGGACGGGAGATCGTTTCTTGCACCAAGCCTACATGCTTTGGGGAGGGAGTTCTACCTGTGCCCATATAGCTTGCAGCCACTACCCTCCCTATGAGGGCACTTGGACTCCCCACCTTTTTATCTTCATACTTAACACCTTTACATGAACCAGCAGGTGGGTGTGCCATGGATAAGGCAATAATATTAATAATACATAATAATAATAAACAATACATATTTATACGTCGTAAGTCATTGGTGGTAGGACCATAATCAACTTCTACCCTTCCTCTTCTTACATGTTTTCTGTACATGCTTCCATTAACAATTTAGAAAAAGGATCAAGAAGCAAATAAGATAGAGGGCCTAAATAGGAAGAAGAATGTCACATTTGGGCCAAATGCTTTTGCTGCCCTGCATGCTGTAGATGGTTCATGTTTCCCTCCAGTTCCTGAGCTGAACGTCCTGTCTTTGCCTTTCTTTCCGGAGTTTGATACAACTTAGGCACTTTCTTGGAACTATCAAAAAAAAAAAAAAAATCCATCATCCTTCACATGTGTGAATTATTTAAGGGTAGCCAGCTCTAGAACACAAGACACTGAGTCCAGATAGAAAGCTTCTAAATCACTGGTTTGTAGACCAGATGGCTCTCTGGAAGCAATATTTGGGCTTATTATTGAGCTTACTGTTAATTGGTGGAATATTACACTCCCCACAGTAAACTAGTGATTACAAGACGGATCCCCCCTTCAGGAATTCATTACAATAAATGGCCTATTCTGCCTTCTGTTAATTGAATCTCCAGTCCATGATGCATCATGTTACTGTGCTCTAACAGAATGACATCTAATGACATCCATGCTTATGTAACTTCTGGTTGAGTGCTTTATGCTCCAGCCATGCTTATTTGTGAGTCATAACTGTATCTGTGTTAAAACACTGCTGCAAGCTGTGTGTGCCCGTGTGGGTGTTTTATGTATGGGTGTAGTCTACAGCCTAGGAAGCCAAACCTGTTGGTGAAGGGATTTTCACTTACCTAAGAGACGGAGCTGAACCCTTGATAGAAATCAGGTTAATTTCAACTGGTTATTTACATGTCAAGTAAGGTTAGCGCAAAAAAAAAAAAATGTAACCACATGGCAGGCCCCTTGCTCCTTCCCAGCTACTCTGGGAGTGGAGAGGAAAATCAAAGAATTCTTCTTCCAGGCAGGGCAGCCTGTGGTTAGTTCTACCTGGTAAACAAAATGGGCTTCTCCAGATCTAGAGGAAGAGTAAAACTTTTTTTTTTCTTCCTTTGCGTAAACGATGGTGAGTAGTACGAGAGATAAGAGGACAGAATTTGGATCCCGACCATCTTGCTAGCTGTGTGCCTTTGGGCGAAGTTTCCCTAGCTGTAAAATGGGGTGATAATAGTGTCTATCTCACAGGGTTGCTCTAAGGATTAAACGATTTAATACATTAAAAGAACCTGGTACCTATTTACAGTGGCACTCAAATAGCTGCCTTCTCTCAGAAGGGTTCAGCCAGGTTCCTAAGGCTGGAGCTTGAACCACACAAAGGAATGTGGTCTCAGCCTTCCTGAGCTGAGCCTTAAGAGGATGTCTCACATGGGTACCCTATCACTCGCTCTTTTCTTTCTACCCCTGTTGTCTGTGGTCTTCTCTTGTGGATCGCTGGGCAGTTCTGTCTTGTCCTTGAGACTTTGGTAAGGGAGATTCTTTCTTTTCCTGGAGTTAAGCGTTCATGCAGGCTGTGGTGTGTGTCTTTTATCAGATTCTGTTGTTTTCCACCCCCAGCCCCGCAGGCACCGGTGCCTCCTTGCCAGGGCTGATTCTTTTCATCTTGCTCAAGTTCGGGCAGCTCCGTCAAACCCCCCATTTGCTCTGATGGAGTGTGGGTGACTTCGTGACTGCCTTCCCACCTTATCTGAGACCAGTTTGTTTTCCCCAAAGTGCTATAATTGGCAGGCTGGGTGTTTCCTGTTTTTCTGCGCCCTGTGGGCATGGTAGGGGGGCTCAGCTGCGGCTGTGGGCCCTCTTCATCAGAAACCCCGAGCTCTGTGCGTGTTGCTATTTCAGAGAGTTCATTCCACCTGCTGGACTCCGTTTGCACAGGCCTGGGATCCCTTCTGCAATTCAGAAGGCGGCCCTTGAAGCTTTCCCATCCGTGGCTTTCCAGTGGAATGTCTCACCCAATTTCTCCCCAGCAGCGAGTTTCTTTCCCTGCAATCAGAAAAGATAAAGATAACCACACAGACCGGCTCTTTGCAGATTTGAGTGTTGATGCCAGTGCTTAGCATTTCGTGACCCCTGCGAGAAGGAGCTGGGGGGGAGGTCAGCAAGCCTCCCGAGATGCCGGCCTGCTTGGCTCCCATGTCTTGTGTCCTTCCTGGACCACCTTTTTGAGGTTTATAGTATCGGAACATGCTTCTTTCCTCATTTGCTGCTCGTGAATTTCTGTTATTTTTTTTCGATGATTTCCTGAGGAATGATCTCTGAGGCAGCTTCATGCTCCATGGTAATCCAGAAGTTGTATTTTTCCCTTTTAATATGAACAAGACCTACTCCATATGCAGTAGGAACCTTGACCTTGTTAGGCTATGCCACATTTGTCTCTTTTTTGGCCTGGCTTTTTCTTTCTGGGGCTCTACACGTAAACCAGCAACCCGTCTGGTCTGAGCCATCTGGTCAAATGGCAGCATGTATTATCTCCAGCTTTCAAATCTCTCCCCGGTAACCGGGGTAATGGTGGAGCAGAGAATCATTTTTATGCCATACGAACTGACTGGCTCTAATCAGTCACAGAAGTTAGTCTCTCTCAAGAGCAGTGATGAGAGCCTGCTTTGGAGAAGCACTGCCCGGGTTCCACTTCTGTCTCTACCCCTTTGTAGCTAGCTGTGCAGACTGGAGCAAGTCATTTAATTTCCTGTGCCTCTGTTTCCTCATCTGTAAGATGGGATGATGATAATTCCTCTTACCTGTTAGAGTTTCTGTGAAGCGTAAATGAGTGATTAGAGGTGATGGGTTTTAAAACAGTGCCCAACTCCGGCGCCTGGCTGGCTCAGTGGGTAGAGCACGTGGCTCTTGATCTCAGGGTCATTGAGTTTGAGCCCCGTGTTCGGCATGGAGATTATTTAAAGAAATAAATAAACTTAAAAAAAAGGAAATTCAACGAAATGGTGCCTCGCTCATGGTAACTCTTTGGTATATGCAGTAGCTCTGATCTTTTCTGCTCTGTCGTTGATTGTCTCACTGAGCTATTTCCAGCAATGGTCTTCAGTGACCAAGGGAGCAAATATACTTTAATTGAGGAAGAGTGAAGTAGAAATATAACCGCTCTGCTGGTAGAGATAGGAGTGGGAAGGGTAAGAGTTGAAATAAAAGTGGGAAGCACTGAAGCTGTGTGATGGGCACATGGGCGTTTGGTTTGTATACCGTTTTCTCACTATTGTGCATATTCATTTTCCATAGTAAAAATTTAAAAACAAACAAGAGGGGCGCCTGGGTGGCTCTCTTGGTTACGTGTTGACTTTGGCTCAGGTCATGATTTCACGGTTTGTGGGTTCGAGCCCTGTGTCGGGCTCTGTGCTGACAGCTCGGGGCCCGGAGTCTGCTTCGGATTCTGTGTCTCCCTCTCTCTCTGCCTCTCGCCCACTCACACTCTGTGTCTCTCTCTCTCAAAAACGAATAAGCATTTCAAAAATTAAAAGACAAAACAAGAGGTGAACGGTCAGTGTGGATAATGTGCGGTGAGCTGGGAGCTCTCGTAAGATCTGGGTGGGAGGCCACGGTGTGCCAAGAGGCCCGGAAAACAGTCTGACAGGATAGATCAAGAACCCTGAAAATGTTTGTTCTAGTTACTATTGCTGCATGAAAAGTTACCCAGAAACTTGGCTTAAAACACCATTTTATTATTAAAACAAAACGGGGCTCCTGGGTGACTCAGTCGGTTCAGCAGCCGACTTCAGCTCAGGTCATGATCACGTCGTTCGTGAGTTCAAGCCCCGCGTCGGGCTCTGTGCTGACAGCTCAGAGCCTGGAGCCTCTTCAGATTCTGTGACTCCTTCTCTCTGCCCTCCCTGGCTCACACTCTGTCTCTCTCTCTCTCTCTTTCTCCCTCACTCAAAAATAAACATTAAAAAAAAAAAAAAAAGCCCACACCATTTTATTAAGCTCACAGATTCCGTGCATCAGGAATCAAACGGTAGCGATGGATAGTCTGTTTTGTGACTTGTGCAGCCTCAGCGGGTAATGCTTGAAAGCTGGGCAGCTGGAATTTTCTGAAGGTGTGTTCAGTCCCAAGTCTGGTGCCTGGACTGGTCTTAGGACTGTCTCCGGGGGTGCCTTTCTGGGCCTCCATGTGGGTTGGCCTCCTCTCGGCTTGGTGGCCTTGTGGTCGTCTGGTTGTCTCTGTGGTGGCTCAGGGCTCCAAATGCGAGTGCTCTGGCCATTGAAGTTCAGAGGTCACACAGCATCAGTTCTGCTCAGTCTGTTGGTTCATGTTGTCACAAGTCTGTTCAGATCCAAGGAGAAGGGAAATGGACCCCAGCACTCCATGGGAAGAGTGCCAGAGAGTCTGGGGATCATGAGTCAGAACTGCCTCAGTGTTTATGTCGATGACCCAGATTTTACCTCCGAGGAATGAATATATATATATATATATATATTTTAGTATAATTTATAATAATGAAATATTAGCAATAAACTTTTTAAGAAATGTTTATTATTTTAAAATTTTTTTAAAATGTTTATTCATTTTTGAGAGAGAGAAACGGAGCATGAGTGAGAGAGGGGGAGAGAGAGAGAGGGAGACACAGAATCCAAAGCAGGCTCCAGGCTCTGAGCTGTCAGCACAGAGCCCAACGTGGGGCTCAAACCCATGAACCTTAAGATCATGACCTGAGCTAAAGTCAGATGCTTAACCAACTGAGCCACCCAGGCGCCCCTAAATGTTTATTTTTGAGAGAGACAGAGACAGAGTGCGAGCAGGGGAGGGGCAGAGAGAGAGGGAGAGACGATCCAAAGCAGGCTCCAGGCTCCGAGCTGAGCTGTCAGCACAGAGCCCGATGCAGGGCTTGAAACCCACGATCCATGAGATCATGACCTGAGTCGAAGTTGGATGCTTAACTGACTGAGCCACCCAGGTGCCCCTAGAAATAAACTTAATGACTCACAATAGGAAAAAGAATAAATAAATGTTGGTGAACCACAAAGATCATGTGACAGTGCCAGTATTTTTAGTACAGGGTAAGTGTCCATATTTAAATTTACAGTGATAAACGTAGGATTCATTTTGTATATAACATTTAATCAAAAATGTTTTAAAAAGTCTAAGTTGCTAAAAATTGCATAGACAAAGACAAGAGCGAAACATATTAAATATTAACGGTAACTATCTCCCAGCAGTGAGATTATGAGCCCTTAAAATTTTTTCTTTGTCATTTTCTGCTTTTCCAAAAATTTCTGCAATTTGCATGTATTGCTTTTGTAATTACAAAAAAAAAATCTGATTTATTGGATGCAATAAAAAAAATTGTGACTCTTAACCAATTTGCTTGTTATATTAAACTGAGAAAATACTTGCTGACTTGATGAAAACTTGCATTTATATCACCAAACGTACACCCTCTGGGCTCCAACAGGGGGATGGACTAAACAGTAGTGGGACTGGCAGCTTTTTTCTGAATCCAGTTTAGCCCCGTCCATGCCGCTTCCCTCACCCTGTCCCCTCCATTTTTAGGACTGAGAGAACTTGTCTGTGGAAGAGAGTGTGTGTGGCACAGGACATTTGCACCTTCCCTGTCTGTTCAGTGAGCAGAAGACAGCACCAGGAAGCTAAACCCCAGCCCCCAAACCCCAGCTAAGAGTTTCCTCTGCAATGAACTTCGGTTCTTCGGTAGGCCTTTCTAGCTTTTTCCCTAGAACACATCCTCCTCCGCTACTCCATGGGCAGAGATCCTTCCATGCCCAGATCCTCATACACTATTCACTGGGCCTCAAGGAGTCCTCTGCTCTGCCGACCACTGGCTCAGCTCACCTTTCCAAGGGCTGCCGACCGTTGCCCCTGGAGTCCTGTCATCTCTCCCTTGTCACTCCCTCCACGTCTGCTGCACCTTTACCAGTGAGATGATGAGGTTGGTTATAAGCGAGCGTTTGTCTCTGGCCTCCTCAGAGGGCCTTCCTGGAGGCTGTCTGCCTGAAATCTGTAGCTCCCAGTAGCACCGAGTTGGCTATCTTTGCTCCCATCTCGGCCTCCACCTAAGTCAGATGACTGTACACTTGGTTCCAGCTGTCCCCAACTTGTCCTTGGCTCAAGTGAGCCTCCGATGATACCCTATGCCATCTTTCTTCCCCCCCAGGCTACAGCCCCTTGGGACCCATCAATAAAAGTAACCGAATGATATACCTGAGTCCCACCATGCAATGTGGCTCCAGATACAGTTTCCTATAAACCTAAAAAAAATTTTTTTTAATATTTATTTGTTTTTGAGAGAGAGAGAGAGAGCGGGCAAGTGTGCGCACAAGTCGGGGAGGGTCTGAGAGAGAGGGACACAGAATCCAAAGCAGGCTCCAGGCTCTGAGCTGTCAGCACAGAGCCTGACGCAGGGCTCGAACCCATGAACCGTGAGGTCATACCTGAGCCGACGTCAGATGCCCAACCAACTGAGCCACCCAGGTGCCCCTACAGTTTCCCATAATCTATATAATCTATTACTTGTTTAAAAAGATCTCATGGGGCACCTGGGTGGCTTAGTGGGTTGAGTGTCTGACTCTTGATTTCCACTCAGGTCATGATCTCCCCGTTCATGAGATGGGGCCCTGACTCAGGATTCTCTCTCTCTGCCCCTCCCCCGTGCTGGTTCTTTCTCTCTTTCAAGAATAAACAAATAAACATTTAAAAAAATAAAAAGATCTCAAACATTTAATCAGTTACTACATTCACTAGGCAACACTTGAAATAAACTGGCTCAAAGCTATATATTATTACCAGTATTATTTTCGTAATAGTCTCCTGGTCTGACTCACTGATAGCAGTGCTCTCATATTAATATTAAATTCCTTAGGATAGTTTTAAAAACAGTTTAAGCAATCAAAACTACTCCTATTTTGTTTTAGATTACCTAGAATTAATACCATTGGGCTTTTTAACATAGCACAAAATCGTCTTCCGTGGGAGTTACCAGCACCAGCTGTCGACGTCTTTACTTTCTGTTTTGTTTGATGTTCTATGAACAGAGGATTAGAGGGAGAGATGAAATATAGTTTAGCATAGAAAGGGAAATGGTTCATGATGCAAACTCAGAGTAATATGGTTAAAGCATTTGATCCTCTTAAAGGATTTGCAAATCGGGAAAGATTTTATTCTCCATTCCAGCCCAATTTTGACTACTAGATTGTTTATAAACTCAAAGAGGCCAAGGGTCATCTTTGCTACTTGCCACTCACAAATATTCGAGCTCTTCTGGAGACATGGTAAGGGCGCATAGTAGGATCGCTGCCTTGGTGATAGTTTGGCCACGAGACTTGCATTGGCCAATGAGTTGTGAGCAGAAGTGAGAAGATGTATCACTTCTGGGCGAAGCGTTGGGAAATGGGGTGTGCTTTGTGGTATTCTGTTCCACTGCTGGGTTGAAATGGGGCTTTTGTCACCCTGGGTCCCAAGTGCGTGGATAAGCAGAGTGTCCCTAACCTGCACCGGACGTGTAGCAGGATAGAGAAATACACTTAAGAAGCCACTGAGATTTCAGCGTTGTTTGTTACTGGAGCTTAACTTAATCCGTAAGTTAAATAGGTAGGTAACTAGCTAATGGATAGGTATGTATGTAGATAGACAGATATACCGATGGTGAGATAAAAAATCAGATATCCTGGTAGTAGTTGTTCATGGGTAGGACACGAAGTCTAGGAATCATGACTTCAAAATTCCTACTCTAACATTGATTAACTAGTTTACTGGTCACTATCTTTGGTTACAATTCATTTGAATCTCCTTTCTCTGAATTAAAAGTTATATTTCAATCTTGTCACTATTTATATAGAGTTTTCACCAGGTATTTTTTTTTAATGTTTATTTACTTTTGAGAGAGAAAGAGAGAGAGAGAGAGCATGAGCAGGGGAGGAGCAGGGAGAGAGAGGGAGAGAGAGAATCTGAAGCAGGCTCCAGGCTCCACACTGTCAGCGCAAAGCCCAACACGGAGCTTGAACTAATGAACTGTGAGATCATGACCTGAGCTAAAGTCAGACGCTCAATTGACTGAGCCACCCAGGGGCTCCCACAAGGTATTTTAAGTAGGATAAAAAGGCAAATTGCAGGGTAGGGTACACAGTATGGCTTAGTTTTTGCAAGGAAAAAATTCTATATGATTAGCTAAATGTCTGGAAGGCTATATACCAGAATATGAATTGTAATGGGAATACATTTCTACTTAAAAATTTTTCTACATAAAAAATATAAGCACATGCCATAAGCATCTATTATTTTTGTACTCATCAGTGTCCATCCCTTTGGGTAACTTCCCTGCCTTCAGTCCATGTGATTTTGGACGTCCTGGGAACTAAGACCTGCTCCCTTCCTACTGGCCCTTCCCCAGCCCACCCAGGGTAAAAGTGGATATATATCATCCGAACTTGGCCAGTCAGACACTCTCCTGGCATCTGAATCTCCACACAGGTACACAGGATGGTTTGTGGAGTTGTATCATCTGTTGGCAAGGTTTAAAAAAAGAGTCTTTGGAACTTTGGTTTCTGCATTTCTTTTTTTTTTTTTTTTTTTTTTTGATGTTTGTTTATTTTTGAGAGACAGAGTGTGAGTGGGGGAAGGCACAGAGGATCTGAAGTGGGCTCCATGCCGCCAGCAGCGAGCCGGGCGTGGGCTCCAACTCATGAACCGTAAGATCACGAACTGAGCCGAAGTTGTGCGCTCAACTGACCAAGCCACCCAGGCTTCTCATCTTCTGTCTTTCTTGAGGCTTTAGGAGTTACTTTGCTTTTAGGGGTATGCAGTTTCTTCTATTCATTTTGTCTTTGGTTTAAGTTAGCCTGAATTGATTCGGGGGGCTTGCAACAAAATTATTTTTTACTAACGCAACACATATTGCGTGTTTAGTTTACAGGATTAATGAGAGAAAACATAGCGAATTTGTTTTTGTCCTCTTGCCCACGAAGAGTTAAGTCATGGAAACTTTTTTGGCTTTTCGTTCTTGCTTCTTTCAAGCTGGTTGTGATTATTACCAAGCTTCTTTTAAGAATGAACAGGACATTTATAATCAGCTAGTGCTGGGTGGAGGTGTGTGCATGTTTGTGTGGACACACTTGGTGTTGTGTGATAATTGGAACTTAAGCTGATATACACGCGGACTCAGACACACTGGGAGTGGGTGAGTCAAGGTGATACAGGCTTGGGTGTGTGATGGTGAGAAAGGCGGGTCAATGTCCTCGCATTCTGGCTAGCCGCCCACCATTTCATCCACACCTCCTAGTTATACATGAACATGTTATTTCTGGCTCCTTTCATGTCCCCAAGCAATGGGCCTCCCTCCCTAGCATTTTGGCCTGATGCTCTCCAGTACTTTTAATATAAAAGCTATTCCAGGCATAGTGCTCCCTCTCATTCCCCGTTCAATAAATATTTGTTGAGAAATTGCCATGTGTCAAGAGATGTGCCAGTTGCTGGGGATCCAAAGCAAGTAGGACAAGATTTGTCTTTAAGAAGACTACAGGTTCAGAAGGATCATGGGAAACAGACCCCTTTAGGGAGCCACCCAAGGTAACTCTGGAAGTACACTCCCCACCCCCCACTTCCATGGGAGCAGGAGTCCAGTGGTCATTAGTGCCTCTCCCCAGTATTTCTGGTTCTCTGCCTTTAGAGCACGTGGTAGAATTGTACTTCCCTCCCCCTTGCAGTCAAAAGCAGCCACGTGACTTGCTTTGGCCCATAAGATATGAGCAGAAGTAACGTATGTCACTCCTGAGAAAGTCTTTATGAACAAGTGCATGAATTTCTACGTTAGTGACCGGCCGTGTTCCAGACTGTATACATTGTACACAGGCTACATTCTGGTAGCCCGGGTCCCATAATAAGGGTGATTTGGAACACAGTTCCCCACACTGACCCAAGATAGACAGGAACGTAAACATGAAAAAAACTTTGTTGTTTTAAGCCAGTGAAATTTGGGACTGTTTATTACCTCAGCATAATCTGACAGATACAGCGAACCTCTCCCAGACCCAGCAAGAGCTTTTGCGGCCCCGAAACAGGTTATCTAGACTGAGTTAGGACTGGGGTTCCTGGGTGAGCTGTAACACCAAATGAACAAAGGTAACAGTGAACTCAGTTTAACTAGAATTCCCAGAAGGAACAATCCTTTCAAGTTGAGTAATTCCCCCCCAATCCCCCCTTAGCTTCAAAGGGGCCGCCTCCCTGCGCCACGAAAGTCTTTGAAATAATAAAACCCAAGGGCAGACCTACTTGGCAACAGTAGGTCCATACCTGGTGGGAAAAAAAAGAAAAAAAAGGACCACCCCTGAGAACCAGGATTGGAATTGTCTGCAACAAAACAGACCTGGAAGATGGGTGCAAGCTGGCGTGCCCTACTGAGACTCTATAATCTTGAAATCTGGGCTTCCCTCTTCACTCTGCATTTAGGATAAGTTGCTGAAGCCACTTTTGAGATGTATTTCAACAGGAAAAAATGGCGCAGACGTCACCAGGAATTAAGAAAATGCAAAATAAAACAGCACAACGATCATTTTCTTCAGTTATTAATTTGGTGAGGGATTTTAAAATGTCCTGTGTTGGCAAGGGTGATATAAATTGCTATGGTCTTTCTGATGACCGATAAGGTAGCATATATCAAAACCCTTAAAAATACGTACGCTCATTAATGCCTTCTTCCATGGTAATAAAATTTTTAGCTGGGCTACTCAGAATAAAGATTATATTCCCAGCTTCCCCCACAGCTAAGAATGAGCATGTGATTAAGTTCTGGCTAGTGGGTTGAGAGCAGAGGTGATGTGGTGACCTCCAGATTGAGCTGCAAAAGGACAGATGTAAGGTCTCTTGCTTCCCCGTCCACCGCCTTTTTTTGTCCTGCTGTCCAGAATACAGATCATATGGACAAGAGCACTATCTAGGGAAGACAAAGCCACAAGATAGAAAGAACTTGGGTCCTTGACATCATACAGCAAAATCACCATACCAGCTCTGACTTTATCCCAGATAAAAATACATGTATGTTAATTAAGTCACAGCATGTGACACATGTGGCCCGAAATATCCTAACTAATGCATCAGAATCCCTACTTTTAGAGACTTATCCTCAGTCGGTGATTGAGGATGTATGTAAAGATTTAAGCACCAGTGAAATTTATCACAGACCTTATGTGACAGTTGCATATAAACTACTAGCGGCTCAGTTAAAGAAATTATAGCTTATTTATACCATGGAATACCAGGAAGCTGTTCAAAATTATTACATTTTAGAATATTGCTGATGTAGAAAACCATGCATTTTTTTGGACTGCACATGTAAGGCAAGAAAATGATTACTGGTGTCTACAATCTCAGCCTTTCCCTCTCGTCACCTGCGAAGAATTCGAACTGTGTCCTCTAGGTCTCTTTCCCTTCTCCCTCATTCTCCGTGGAAGGACCTGCCTTGCCAGACAAAGTTTCTTGGGCTTCTGCGATGAGAGCTGAGAGGGAAAGAAAAGGGGGAGAAGGTCGGGAGGCATGGTGGTTGGGGCTGGGAGGAGATTTTGTGCAGGGCTTTGAGAAAGGAGAGGTGAGCCGTTGCCTGTGGGATGGTGGCTGGAGAGGACAATGGGATTTGGAAAAGTCTGCCTGGGGCCATACGCCTCTTCAAGGTATTTGGGCTGCAGGCCCTCTCGCCACGTCCCCGAGCCCTGACCGTAACCAACAGCACCCCTGCTCCCATTCCTGGTTTTTAAGAAATTGCCTGGGTTTTGTGGTAGGCCCGCCACTCAGCTGATTGGAAACCCGGTCGCCATGACTGTATCTATAAAGGGAGTGAACTCTGCCTCCGGAATTCTCGACCTATAGATGTGGCACATACCTGAGGGCTTGAAAATGACAGCTTCGCAGAACATTCTGTTGTCCCTTTGGCCCCACTTCATGGAGTATCTGTGGGGAGCAGTGGCTGAAGTCCCAGGTTCTGACAGTCTCGGTGTAGACAGGAAAGAGAGAATGGGGTTTTGGTAATCCACAGAAGTGAGAGTTGATCGAATCACTCGCTTGACTCTTTTTAGCTGTCCATGACCCCAGGGAGACATCCTGAAGTGCTCTGGGCGGCTAGAGGGAGAAAATACAAAGAGTATGGCGGGAACACCTGTGCGCTATTGGTGGGAATGCAAATTGCTACAGCCACTGTGGGAAACAGTATGGAAGTTCCTCAAAAAATTCAAAATGGGAACATCATAGGCACTACTGGGTATTTACCCAAAGAAAAGAGAAGCACTAATTCAAAAGGATACCTGCACTCCTGTGTGTGCAGCAGCATTATTTGCGTTAGCTAGGGTATGAAAGCGGCCCAAGTGTCCGTCGATAGAATATTACTCAGCCATAAAAATGAATGAGACCTGGCCATTTGTGACAACATGGATGGACCTAGAGGGTACCACACTAAGTGAAATGTAAGTCAGGCAGAGGAAGACAAGTGCCTTACAGGTGCACTTACACGTGTAATCTAAAAAACAAAACAAACGAATAAACAGACGACAGAATCAGGCCATTAAATACAGAGAACAAACTGATGGTTGCCAGAGCCATCTGGAGGCTACCTACTGGAGGTAGGTGGGGGGATGGGCAAAATGGGTGAAGGGGAGTGGGAGATACAGGCTTCCAGCTGTGGAATGAATAAGTGATGGGAATAAAAGATACAGCGTAGGGAATATAGTCAATGACGTTGTAACAGCATTGTATGGTGCCAGATGGGAGCTACCCTTGTGGCAAGCATGGCATGATGTCTAGAATTGTTGAGTCACTGTATTATACACCTGCAATTAATGTAACATTACATGTCAACTACACTCAGGTTGAAGATAGAGTGTGGCAATGAAGGTTATGCCATCTGTAGAGGATCCCCTTTAGCTGCAGTGTTTAGAGACTTCACACCAAGCCTTTGCTCCATGAAGTGTGTCCCCAAGATTGACCCGGAGCTTATTCTACAGGTACAGTTGTAGTTCCGGGGTAGATGGGAGGATGAACGAGAGGATTCGTAATTGCTGCGGAAGGAATACTTCAGCGGGTCATATGGAAGGTGTTAGTCCGCCGTGGGCCACTAAACCGCCCGGTCATCTGGGTGACAGGTGGTATAGTTCTTGAGGAATTGCTTCCCAGTCTGCTAGCACATTTAACCGTGTTGGTGCAGGTGCTGGGCGGAGGGCCCCTGGACCTGAATTGGCAGGGTGTTAATAAGGATCTGTAGGAGTCTCTGCGGATTCCATGGGGCTGGAAAATTCCCCACCTGGAAAAGACCACTGACTTGATAGCCGTCTGAGGACGTGTCCATGTTGCATGAAAACAGAATATACTGCCCTTAAAGATCCATGGGTAATAAAAGTCCGAGTTGTTTCTTAGCACTGCATAGGAGTGGGTAATGGGAACAGAAAACTTTTTTATTTAAAAGAAAAAAATTTTTAGACGTTTATTTATTATTGAGAGACAGTGAGAGATAGAGCATGAGCATGGGAGGGGCAGAGAGAGGGGGAGACACAGAATCGGAAGTAAGCTCCAGGCTCCTAGCTGTCAGCAAGGAGCCTGATGCGGAGCTCGAACCCACAAACCGCGAGACCGTGACCTGAGCCGAAGTCGGACGCTCAACCGACTGAGCCACCCAGGCGCCCCGGGAACAGAAAACTTTCTTAGGCAGGATCGTCTATGTATTTGCAGGAATCAGTGCAAAATGAAAACAAGTCCCCTTGTTCAAAATGTATTAAGACTTTCAACACAGAAACTGTGGAGCATTAAGTCAAACATGGAGACCTTCTAAGCATGAGGCCCTTGTGAATCCATCTAGGTTGCACACCCGTGAAGCCAGCTCTGTTTTAAAAATTCCCAAGAGAGTCTTTGAGATCAGCTGAAGACAGAGAGGGCGAGAGCAGGGTTGAACTGTAACAATCATTGCTGACATTATTCTCTTAACTTCTTTTTAAAACAATTTTTTAATGTTTATTTTTGAGAGCGAGCGAGCGAGCGCATGAGCGGGGGAGGGGCAGAGAGCGAGGGAGACACAGAATCCAATGCAGGCTCCAGGCTCTGAGCTGTCAGCACAGAACCTGACGTGGGGCTCGAACTCACAAGCCGTGAGACCATGACCTGAGCCGAAGTCAGACGCTTACCTGACTGAGCCACCCAGGTGCCCCTGTTTCCTGCCTTTAATCTCTATGGCTTTACTAGGTATTTCCTTATGGACTATAAAATTTGCCCATAGGCTCCCCCAGCCACCAATTCATTTCCCTTGTTTCCTTCACAGCCAAACTTCTCAGAAGGCCAGGCTGCAATTGCTATGTCTACTTTTATTCTGATTAGACAGACATCCACATTTTGAAATCAAATTTCAATCTCCCCACGAACCCACCAGATCTTACCAGCAGGGATCACATGTATAAGTTAGGGGTGCTTCTAACTACAAGTAACAGAGAATCTGGCATTCAGTGTCCTAGACCCACAAGGAGGTGTTAACTTTTCTCACGTTCTAGGAGGTCTGGAGATAGACAGTTGCAGGTGTTGGTTTAACAGATCAACAACATCACGCCCAACATCATGCTTTTATCACATGGTTGTAAGATTCCCCCTACTCCCACCCTGCTCAGCTCCTAGAATCAAGGCTGGAAGAAGGGAGAAAGAGGAATGCTAGGTGGGGAAAGATTGTCCTACTCCACAATGTCTGAAGTCTCAGCTGGGAACACTTGAAGTCTCGATTCAGTCATGGACCGTCACTGAGAGACGTCCTGCCTCCTGTGTCTCGTGGTTGGTGCTGTTGGCTGGGACCTCCATGGTGCTGTCATCCAGAACACGTAGACACAGTCTCTCTGTGAGGTCTCTTGGCAGAGGCTAGCTTGGGCTTCCACACGGCATGGCTGCTGGCTTCCAGAAGCACGTACACCAAAAGAATAGGTGGAAACGCATAGCATTTTCATGATCTACCCTCATATGTCACAGTGCCGTTCCCACTGCACCCTGTTGGCTAAGACTAAAAATAAACTCATTCCAGGGTCAAGGGTGGAGGACATTGATTCTGTCTCTTAATGGGAGGCGTTTTACAGTCGCGTCATTAAGAAGAGCACACTGGGTGGGAGATATTGTGGCCGTCTTTGAAAAATACAATCTACCACGAACCCTTTTATTAAGAAAGCAACACTTTCGCAGAAACCACCTGGCAAAGGTGCAGTTTCTCTCTTTGAACCCATCTAGGTCACATGTGCGCTTAGTTGGTAGGGAGGGTGAGAAAGAGAGCATTTGACTTTCAAGTCTATTTCGTGGAAGCTGGTGTGGGGAGGGGAAGGCACGACTGTTAGGTAGGCAATCAGCAAGGTCTGTCACACTCCCGCCCACGTCAGATTCAACTACTCCCTCCTCTCTGCTCTTTGTTCTCTGTACAGGCTTCTATATGGCACCTATAAAATTTTTACTGCATTCATTCGTTTGTTTCTTTCGGCTATGTTCCAAGCCCTTTATATGCAGGGACTGTGAATTATCTGTCTTAGCATCTCCAAGGTCTATTGCTATGCCGGGCGCAGGGGAACATTTAATAAAACCCTTCTTGAAGAAATGACAGGTTAGGTTCTAGAATTTCCCGAGTAGAATAACTTACGGACTGAGATGTTTGGGGTCCAAGACCATGAGTTGTTTTAACGGAAAGACACAAAGAAGTCCACCCTCAGTATCAACAATAGCTAAATTGCCTGGTGGCTTCCAGACAGCAAAGGAAGGACCCAGAGGTCCAGAAGATACTTTTGACTAATAATCATCCTGACTGCCTTGTTTCATGTAAAGTGGTTTTCCCAACATCATTCTATTTGTTACTCATAACCACTTTGAAGATTCAGAAGGGCAGATTTGCCATTTTGCAAAAGTATCTCAGATTTAGGGTAAGTGACTTGTTCAGGCTAATATGTGGAGGAAAGCATGGTAATTTCCTTTTAAATTAACCACACATACAGTTGAAGTCTGGAAGTCTGTGTGATGCAATCAAAGCACTTACTGCCTACTTGGATTGGATTTGGCTCTAATTGCGGGTGCTGCTTCTGAAAATAACCATGAAGTTTAAAATTACAAGTTTACATACACACATCGAATATATATAATATTATATACATATAGGCATTAAGATATGCACACACAGATACACACATAGAAATATATATCAAACCAGGTGCCATTTACCTGGAAGTTATTTGACAGGATTCTGTAAAACGGTATTCTAGAAACATGGCTATGATTTTCCTTAAACATAATTTTCTCTCTAAAGTAGGGTAGATTGATGTCTGTTTGCAAAGGTGATTTCATCCAGTTCTTGAATGCCTGGCTTATAGCCGCGGCCATGGTGCAGGTATGTAAGAACAATAGTCTGTCTCCTGAAGAAGGAGCTGGGCAGATCTGTAAAAGGTGTTAGCTCAGCATCGCACAGTCTTTGCTAAGGTGCTAGGAGAGCCACACACGGGAATGCTGAACCACAGCAGTCAGACCGGACATCAAGGAATCAGGATGTGCAACAGGGATTCTGTAAGTAAAGGAAAGAAGCCTACCCAGGGTCCTCCTAAAAACGTTCCTGCATTTCCCTAGGAGATAACCCCCGCTGGGGTGATGAATGTGTACGTTCGGACGAGGGATCCAGAAGCGGAGGAATGACGCTTTCCAGAAGGACGTGTCAGGGTTCATTATGAAGGAAGTAACTAAAGTACAGAAGACCAGGTGAGTCAGTATTCCTTATGGCATACTTGTTTTAAGAACAAGTGATTGCCAATCTGTAGATAGAGGCAATACTATTTCAAACAAATAGTTTGGATCTTTACCATCTCAACCCAATAATTAATGGTAAATGTCGTGATGGCTCTCCACATTTCTTCTACAGTATTTATCTTAGTTTTCCTGTGCGAGAGTATCTGTATATAAACGCTAACTGCTCCAGGACTGGGGACGACAGGGACTCTGCCTTATTTATCTCTGTGTCTAGCAGAGACTCAGCACATGGCTTTGTACTTAGTAGCTTAGTAAATGTTGTTTGAATCGAATAGTTCTGTGTAGAGGCTGCAAAGGCAGATAATAGAGAGCAGGTCCTTGACTTAATTAGGTTCAATCAATATGTCATAAAATTCCCGGGGTAATTCAATTACAGGTCCAGGCTATGAAGGTAAGAGCAGTGTCTAAAAAACAGCCAGGATTATTATCTATCTCTTGGCATTCAGAAGAACTTGACCCCCATATCCTAATGCTGGCAGGAAGTGAAACAAAGATCTTGCTGGAAATTTAAGGGGCAGCCTTCTACAATTATACTTGAGATGCATTTTTTTTTTAAGTTTATTTATTTTTGAGAGAGAGAGAGAAAGAGAGCAGGGGAGGGGCATAGAGAGAGGAGGAGGGAGGATCCCAAGCATGCTCAGTGCTGTCAGCTCAGAGCCCGATGCTGCCGGGCTTGAACTCATGAACCGTGAGATCATGACCTGAGCCGAAATCAGGAGGTGGACATTTAACTGACTGAGCCACCCAGGTGCCCCGAAATGCATTCTTAAGCACGCTCCATGCTTTTAGCAGCTTTTTAAGAGTAGCGATACCCAACAAAAAAGTATATTCCTTGTAGACCAGATCTTTGATATGGCATAAAATATAATTACCAGTACCCAGAAGTCAGACACGTCACACGCAGAATACCTTTATGTCCCTGACTGATGCCTATTATAATGCTGCGTGACAACCGTGATAAGGGTGAGTGAACCTTGAACTGACTGGCAAATGAAAAATTACTTTTCACTTTGTGAAAGCCCTGGTTGGATGGCAATGTCTCAGACTCCTGTCTTCTTCCTTATTTGATCATCATGATCTCTGACACCTGCATGGTAGGCCAAAGATTAAAGTTGTGCTTTACCAGGGGCGCCTGGCTGGCTCGGTCCGTAGAGCACGTGACTCTTGATCTTGGGGTTGTGAGTTTGAGCCCCACGCTGGGTGCAGAGGTCGCTTCAAGATAAAAATCTTAAAAACAGTGTTTTGACTGTCCTTCTCTAGCACTGCCTCTTATTATTGTGGCATCCAACCGATGGCAGATCGGACGGCCACCCGCTTCAGTTGTACTATTTCTCAAAGCTTCAGCTCTCACCTCTGAAAGCGGCCTGCATCCTCCAAGCTTGTCCTCCCCAGCCTGCACCTCTTCTCTGAGTCCAATTCCATTCATTAATTCCTTTACAATGGACTTATTCAGCATCTACTGGTGTGGGTTTGGTGCTGGAGATACAGTAAGGCATGATCTCCTCCCTTCAGGAGCTCACAGACTGTGAGGGGGGTGGAAGAGTAACACTGGAGTTGAGGAAGGGACTTTCCACAGGAGACGACCTTCCTGTGGTCATTTGCACCTGCCGAAGGCCCAACGTTTTGAATAAATAATTAATAATTTTCTCTCCAAAACGTACGTTGCTTCCTAATTTCCCCCATCCTGCTGTATAGCACTACTATTCAGTTCCCCAGCGATTTAAGCGTAAAACCTGGTGTTTCTGTTTTCTTCAACCCCCTGGAGCCGTTCGCCATTGGGTCTTGTTGGCTCCCACCTCTCATTTGAGGTCCCCAGAGCCTTGGGGACAAGACAATCATGCCCAGAGACTTTGGCCGTTACCTCTTCAGCAGCACCTGGCATTGTCAAAGTTAAACAAAAAACAAACCGAGCTCACTGGCTCCAGCCACCCACTCGTCCACACCCCATCACCTCACTTGCGGGTTACTGAACTAGCCTCCCAGCTAGCCCGGGCCTGCCGAGACGGTCGCCCTGGAGATGTTCCTGGCGACTGGCTGGCTTGATCATGTGGCTTTAGGATGAAGGGGGCAGGAAGAAGAAAACAGCGCCACAGACCTGTGAAGTCGTCTGCCATCACTATGCGCGGGCATAGCAGCAAGAGGCGTAGGCGGACAGGGGTCCGTAGCAATTCACCAGAAATAACCAACCGGGAAGCGGTGAGGGCCTGAGGGACAAGAGGCCCAGGGGAAGAGAGCAAGGCAAACGTGCTAATTTCCCGTGGCTGTTGTAGCAAATTGCCATAAACGTGAGCGTTTAAAGCAACTAAAGTTTGGGGCGCCTGGGTGGCGCAGTCGGTTAAGCGTCCGACTTCAGCCAGGTCACGATCTCGCGGTCCGGGAGTTCGAGCCCCGCGTCGGGCTCTGGGCTGATGGCTCGGAGCCTGGAGCCTGTTTCCGATTCTGTGTCCCCCTCTCTCTCTGCCCCTCCCCCGTTCATGCTCTGTCTCTCTCTGTCCCCAAAATAAATAAACGTTGGGAAAAAAAAATTAAAAAAAAAAAAAAAAAAGAGCGAGAGAAAACTCATTCCCCAATATTAATAAATAGGTGGCACAGCAATGTCCTTTTGAAAAACAAAGAACAGTATGGAAATCAGCTGTCCAATGAAGGCCCAATACAAAAACTCAACTCCCTTGGGTTTATCTCAACAAGAATCCATGTAACAAGGAACTATCAACAACAAAACAAATACAGATCCATAGCCCCTTGTTTTCGGCTAAATATATTTTGGAAGTCATAATTTTTTTTTTAATTTGGAAAGATAATAGGGACTAGGACAATACCCAGTAGGCAAACACATCAATTATTTCCACAATTTGGGGTGCCTGGGTGGCGCAGTCGGTTAAGCATTCAACTTCAGCCAGGTCACAATCTCGCGGTCCGGGAGTTCGAGCCCCGCGTCAGGCTCTGGGCTGACGGCTCAGAGCCTGGAGCCTGTTTCCGATTCTGTGTCTCCCTCTCTCTCTGCCCCTCCCCCGTTCATGCTCTGTCTCTCTCTGTCCCAAAAATAAATAAAACGTTGAAAAAAAAAATTTAAAGCAACTAAAGTTTATTTTGTCACAGTTCCGGAGACCCGGAAGTCGGAAATCAGCGTCACCGGGTCAGGTGTCAGCTGGGCCCCTGTCTCTCCAGAGGCTGTAGGGGTGAATCTTGCCTCTTCTGCCTTCTGGAGGCTGCTGCTCCTTGGCTGGGAGCTGGATCGCTCCCGTCTCCGGCTCCACGATCACACCGCCTTCCCTTTTTCTGTGTGTGTGTTTTCACCCTCTGCTTCTGTCTCATAAGGATACGTGTGGTTGCATTTAGGACCCATCCCAATTGTCCAGGATAATGTCCCCAGGTCAAGATCCTTAATTTCATACACGTGCAGAGATCTTCTTTTTTGCCACCTACAGTAACAGCCACACGTTCTGGAGATTAGGGTGCGGGTGTCTTTTTGGGGGGTGCAGGCTTTATTCAGCCTACTGCAGTAATCGACAAAGTAATTTTAAAATCATGACTCTGGCTTATAAATCTGATCTCGTGGTTGTTTTAGGAGTAGAGCTGGGTTTGGGCTACGCAGATGAGGCACGGGGTATTTCTTTCCAGGGAAACAGCATGGGCAAAGGCCCCGGGGCAGGTGTGAGGATGTAGGGAAGAGAATGGAGACAAGGCCGATTGGACTGGAAATGTCCCCCATATTTTGTCATAGTGGGCACTCAGACTGGCTACGTAATCAAAGAGGGACGAGATAACAAGAGCTGGAGCAGCTGGGGGCTGCTTCTGATAGAAGGAGAAGCCTGCTGTTGGAGGACCCGTTTGCTCTCTCCTTGTAAAGGCCACTCCATTCCTAACTGAGAAGCCTCACGCAGAAGCTTCACTTAATGGTCTGGGTGCCTAAATGCCATCTCTGGACGCCACCTCAGACATTGCCCGCCACGTGTTACTAACATGTTGGGCCTCAGAAAAAACTGTGAGTAAGATCTAATCCCCACGACACCCCACCAGGTCGTGTAGGATTTGGCCTCTGGATGCCTCTTCAAGATCACTTCTTATCATTTTTCTCACTACCCACCCACCAGCCCCCTTTCCTTGAAGATGTCAAGCTCAGTGCTGCTTCAGGATCTTTGGATGTGCTGGGGTGTTTTTGTTTTTTGTTTTGTTTTTTGTTGTTTGTTGTTTGTTTTTCCAAATGGTCTTCCCAGCATGGGCAGGGCTGGTCCTACCTCATCCTTCTAATCCTGCCCTCAACGTCATTGTTTTCCAGAAGATCCTCTCTGGCCACCCTATTTAAAGTAGGTCCTCCATCATTGGGCCAGCTAGCTTCCTCGAAGCACTCATTACCATTTGCAATGACACGTATTTACTCTCGCACTTATTTAGTGGCTGTCTCGTAATCTTCTAATCTTCTTGAAGGAAAACCATTTCTCTGATTTCACGTACTCAACAAGTATTTGTTGAGCACTCGCAATGTGTCGGGGGCCATACCGGGTGCTGGGAGACAGCAATGAATGAAAAGGTGCCATCGTTATCGTCAGAGAGCTCCCGTTCCTGGGGGAGGCATGTGATAAATGGGCAAGTGAATATACAACGTGCCAGGTGGTGATGAGCACTACAGAGAAAAAAGTGAGCAGGATGAGGGTATATAACAGCCTGGTGCAGAGCACTGCTTTTTCTTATTTTTATTTATTTATTTATTTATTTTAAATGTTTTATTTATTTTTGAGACAAAGAGAGACAGAGCCATGAGCAGGGGAGGGGCAGAGAGAGAGGGAGACACAGAATCCGAAGCAGGCTCCAGGCTCTGAGCTGTCGCGGGGCTCGAACTCATAAACCGCGAGATCTTGACCTGAGCCAAAGTCGGATGCTGAACCGACTGAGCCACCCAGGCGCCCCTAATTTATTTTTGGATATAGTTTGTCTCTTTATTTATGTATTTGTTTATTATTTTTTAAAATATAATTTACTGGGGCGCCTGGGTGGCGCAGTCGGTTAAGCGTCCGACTTCAGCCAGGTCACGATCTCGTGGTCCGGGAGTTCGAGCCCCGCGTCAGGCTCTGGGCTGATGGCTCAGAGCCTGGAGCCTGTTTCCGATTCTGTGTCTCCCTCTCTCTCTGCCCCTCCCCTGTTCATGCTCTGTCTCTCTCTGTCGCAAAAATAAATAAACGTTGAAAAAAAAATTTTTTTAAATATAATTTACTGTCAAATTGGCTAACATACAGCGTATAAATTGTGCTCTTGGTTTTTGGGCTAATGGTTCATCAGTTCCATACAACACCCAGTGCTCATCCCAATAGAGTGTTGCTTTTAACGAGGTGGTCAGGGAAGGCTTCCTGGAGAAGGTGACATCTGAGCAGAGACCTGAGGAGAGTAAGGCAGCAAGCCAGGCAGATGTCTGGGAGAAGAGTTTTCTGACAAGAGCAAATTCAAAGCCTCAGAAATGGGAGCCGTTTGGCCCAGGTGCTTAAGGAAAGCCGTGGCCGCACCGGAGACAGCAGGGCAGAACGTGGTTGGCCTGGCAGATGCAATAAATGCTTGGAGAGAGATGGAAGTTGTTGAAGGGCTCTGAGCACTGGAACCATCTGCTACAGCTTACATGTTTCAAGGGTTGCCCTGGCTTCTGACTTGAGAATAGACAGCCTGGAAAGGCAAGGAGAACAGAAGGGGGGGGGGCCATGAGGAAACTGGTGCAAGAATCCCGCATATATGAAGACAGTGGCTCGGCCCAAGGAGTAGGACTGAGATGAGGAGGATGGTCAGGACGAGGGCATATTTTGAGGTACAGCTGATAGGCTTCGATGCCACACTAGGAGTGGGATGTGAGAGGAAGTGGAGTCGGGGACGATTCCAATGTTCTTGTGACCTGAACAACCGGAAGGATGCATTCTCTCCCTATTCCGAGTTGGAGCAGATTTTGGAGGAGAAACCAGAATTTAGCTTTGGGTATGTGATACTGGGGATGCCCATGAGACATCCAAGTGGAAGTGTTGAAGAGAGAGACAGATATGGCAGTCTGGGGTCCAAGTGAGAGGTTAGGACCAGGCCAAGTCACGAAGAGGGGCTGTTGTCAGTGCACAGATTATATTTATAGCCATTGGAACAGAGCGAGAACGTGGGGACTTGGTGACAATTAAAAAGACAAGGCCTGCAGACTGAGGGGATGCCAATATTCAGAGATCAGGGCCGCTAGGAGCTAGTTAAGAGGATGAAGGACTGGACAGTAAAAAGGGGAAGAAATAAGACAAAGTCATGTGTAGGGGCCACGTGAAGCAAGTTTTTCCCAGAAGGAAGGAGCCAGGGGCTCATCAAATGTGGCAGACAGAGCCAGATGTCGGTTCTCTTAGCTCTTCTCTTCAGTGCTGGGCATGTAGATGTCATACAAATATGCACTGAGTGACTACAGAGAGAGGTGCAGCTGTGTCCTTACTAAGCTAATAAGGGACGAACTTTCTACTCTCAGAGGTAGAGCCCTAACAGGTGTTTTGATCTAGAGGAGAGGATCTCAACACGGAGTTCAGAGCTCACTAGGACAGAAAAGCTCAAGAAGCTTTCACGGAGACCCCACCCCTCCATGGTGCCGGCTGGGGAAGAACACAGGGAGTTAAGCGTTTCTGGCTCTCGATACAGGGAGGAACCATAAGGTGGCAACGGGGGTGGGGAAGAATGAGGAGAGCTTCTCTACTGCCGAAGTGAGGATACGTGTCTGGGAAGAAGAGAGACGAGAGTTCCCTAACAGATCTCACGAGGGATGAAGGGAATGTTCGATTATCTTCGCCTAAAGCCATCACCCTCCCTCTCAGCACAGAAGCTGACTCCTCTGTGATCAGCCAGAGGTCGGGTCCCCAGCCAGTTGACAAACCACAGTGGGGGTGGCCAGACCTTCACGAGCTGGGACTCTTTGAACAAATGGACCCATCAATTTGCTTAAAACAGCGCCGTCCAATAGGAATATACTGTGAGCCACATACGGAATTGAAAATGCTTAGTGGTCATATTACGAAGTAAAAAAATTAAATGGAATGAATTTTATTTTTATTTTTATTTTTTTAAAATTTATTATTATGTTTTAAAGTCCGGCAAGGGAGAAGAAGCGTTCTCTTTGAAGGACACTTTTAAAAATTTATTTAATGTTTTTATTTATTCATTTTGAGAAAGAGAGAGAGAGAGAAAGAGGGCACAAGCTGGGAGGAACAGAGAGAAAGGGAGAGAGAGAATCCCAAGCAGGCCCTGCACTACCAGCACAGAGCCCGAGGCGGGGCTCGAACTCACGACCTGTGAGGCCATGATATGAGCTGAAATCAAGAGTCAGATGCTTAACCGACTAAGCCACCCAGGTGCCCCAGTGGGAATTACTTTTAATAATCTGTTTTATTTAACCCAACATATCCCAAGTCTTATCATTCTGACATGTAACCAACGCCCAAAATATCAAAGAGACATTTTACGTTCTTTTTCCCTTTTGTCATGAGCCCTTCAAATCAAACCAATGGCACGTCTCAGTTCAGACCAGCCACATTTTAAGGGCTCGGGAGCCCCAGTCAGCTAGGGGCCGCCATACATCCCACAGCGCTGGTCAAACACTTTGCAAGCCAGTCACACATATACCTTTCCAATGTACTATTGGTGCCTAAGTTCAAAGTTCAAAGCTGCATTAGCCAGCCTTATGTCCAACGCGTGCAGGTACTAGCTTCTTCTGGGGAAGTCTGGAGACCGAAGGAAGAAGGTCCCAGGGCTTTGGGCCCCAGGAAGAGGAAATTGTGCATGCAGTGTCCTTCTTCCTACCCTTCTAGACTATCTTCCCTAGATGCCTGTAGTCCCCATGCTTCCTGCTTAGAATCCTCGGTTCCACGGAAAGAACTGGATGTATAAACTAGCTCCCGTGAAACCCCGATGTCAGCAGAAAGAAGAAAACAAACACTGTGTAAGTTCCCACCTTTTCCTGGTTCATTCCCAAAGCTTCATAGTCCTAAAAATGCTCCCTTTCCTTCCCTCATGCCGGCTGCCACAGATGCCCCATGTCTGGGGAAGGCCAGTGCCCACGTGAGTCCCTGGGGAAGTTGCAGGCTCTCAGCAGGTGGAGGCCTGCATATATGAATTATGAGTGACCCAATGGGCTCCAAGTCCTGCAATGCTTAGTTTATTTTTATTTCTTTTTTATTTTTGAGAGAGAGATACAGAGAGAGAGAGAGACAGACAGACAGACAGAATCCAAAGCAGGCTCCAGGCTCTGAGCTGTCAGCACAGAGCCCGATGTGGGGCTCGAACTCACGAACTGCAGGATCATGACCTGAGCCAAAGTCGGACGCCCAACTGACTGAGCCACACAGGCGTCCCCTCCAACGCTTACATTTTCAACAGTTATGCCTGGGGAGAAGAATATTAAATTCAAAGAAATAAACATGTAATGGTGGAATTTTAGGTACCATTGATCCTGCATTCAGGAGAGGGGATATTTTTTGGATGACAGCATCCAGGGGTTCTCAGCGTAGTGAGCTGCTTGGTTGCCTAATCCCACGTCCCTTCCTTCTTTCTGCAAGGATTGTTTGGACCCTGCTTGTAGGCTCAGTGTTTCTTGAGCTGGAAATTGAGGCCAGTAAGTCAACACCTCATAGCTGGTCCTTCTCTGAACCTGAACTCTTTTTTTAAAAAAGTTTATTTATTATTTTGAGAGAGAGAGAGCACAAGAACGAGCAGCGGAGGGACAGAAAGAGAGGGAGAGAGAGCAGACCAACCAGGCTCTGCACAGTCTTTGCAGAGCCTGATGCAGGGCTCCACATCAAGAACTGTGAGATCATGACCTGAGCTGAAATCGAGTCAGACCCTCCCCCAACTGTCAGACATCCAGGTGCCCCTGAACTCCTGTTTTTAGAAATCGAGTCCTCACTTTTTCCATAGGACCATGCTCATGCCTCTTTCCTGCCTTTCTCAACACCATCCAGCTCTTAAACCTGCAGGCTGAGCAGCACCCATTCCCTTTGGTAATCCGGGCCAGCCTGGCAGCGTATTAAATTTCTATTTGCCTTCCTCCCTATAGGTGTGGTTTGGATTGAGTCTTAATGGTAGTAATAGTTCTGTTTATGGAGCATCTGTAATGGTGGTAGGCACCAGGAGAGCATGGTGCTTCTTACACATTACGTCATTAATCTTCACGACTGTGCTAAGTGCATGTTGTCATCCCCATCTTAACAATGAGGCAACCACAACTCAGAGATCTTAATTAACTAGCTGACGATCTCATGGCCAGCAAGTGGTGGGATCAAGATTAAAACCCCCATGAGTCTGAGTCCAGAGTATACATCAGATTCCACCACCACACATTCTTGCCTTGCTGGCCGACATTTGGTAGGGCTTGGGTAGGTCCAACACGCTCAAGCTTCCCTTCTTGCCTCGCGTGCGTGTGCCTTGTCTGCTTCTGTCCTCGACCCTGACTTTTACTCCTGGGACTGAAGTTCACTGTGACCCCAGTCTACTTCACTGAGACCCTTACATCCTGCCCCAACAGCTTGCCTACCTCCTGTCCCCCAGGGCTGCACCTGTTCCTTCCAGCTGCTAGACGCAGTCTTGTGACCCATGAAGCCTCCGGCTTGACTGCATTCATGATCTCTACCTGGAGATGGTTGCTGCCTGAGCCATCAGCTCCTTTTTAAATGGCTCCAGCACATGTATGTCAGCGCACGTTGGGACTGCTCCAGGTAACGCTACCATAGGGACTTGCGCTGTGGCATGAAATTGCTACGAGAGATGTGCTGTGTGCCCGACTTTCCACTTTTCACGTCTTTTTCCCATAATTTCGTGATCTCCCATGGGGCTTGCTAGTTATTTATTTATTTATTTATTTATTTATTTATTTATTTAACGTATTTATTTTTTAAATTTACACCCAAGTTAGTTAGCATAGAGTGCAGTAATGATTTCAGGAGGAGAACCCAGTGATTCATCCCCTACATATAACACCCAGGGCTCATCCCATCAAGTGTCCTCCATAATGCCCCTTGCCCATTTAGCCCATCCCTCCACCCACAACCCCACTAGCAACCCTCAGTTCATTCTCTGTATTTAAGAGTCTCTTAGGTTTTGTCCGCCTCCCTGTTTTATATTATTTTTGCTTCCCTTTCCTTCTGTTCATTTGTTTTGTGGCTTAAATTCCACATATGAGTGAAATCACTCCCATCGGGCTCTTTAACTCAAAACCTATTCTCAGTCAAACTCCTGTTTTGTGACCCTGTTTTGGATTCACTCTCTAAGATGTCACACGATTCCCAGTCTCTGCCTTCAACTTCACCTACCGTAACCACGGCTGGGGACGACGTCCATGCCCCGGTGATCTACCATAATTTGTGGGATTTGCCCCCGTGTTTTTCCCTGGCTTCTGCCTATCAGAGGAGGCGGGGATCAGCCTCCTGCTGGCAGATTTGAACACTATAACCAACCCATGTCAGACCCTAGTGTGTGGTTCGGACAGCCGGTTCTTCTCCTTGGGGCCATGCCCAAAACCACATTAATCCCTCTTGCTTGGTTATTGCCGGTTTTCAGCTCATTCTTCCAGTGCTCACCCACCATTGAGACTCTAGCATGCCCAGGAGCCAAATCAGCCCAAATTATAGCGCCCACTTTCCCCCGACGTTCAGAGAGTCCCCGCCTACACTGCTGTGCCCTGTTCTTGCCCCAAGACCCCCTTTCTCTACAGCTGCAGACTGCATGGGCTTGCCAGGACCCAACGCCTGGCTTTCCCCACCACACTGCCCCCACTGCTGTCAGTCCGTCCACATACGGACCCCGCTAACACCAACTGCCTGCTTGGATTGCTGCCGAATGCCCCCCACCCCCTCGGAGCACCGCCAGCTGGCCAGACACCCAGCCAGGCCCGGCCCCTGCCTCCCTTGACACCCCCTGCCTTGTCACCCCTGTTGCCCCGATCGTGTGTTCCACGCACCAGTCTGTCTGCTGTCTGGTCCCGGCCGTTCCTCACCTGGCCTCTCTCCCCGGCTCTGATATTTAAAATCCAGTTGCTATGAAGGGACTGACTGCCTGCAGCACGGGGCACAGCTCCACACACGGGCTTCTAGAGACTTCCAGAGGCTTCATATGTGTACATCATCTCCTGAATTAGGTTTGGAGTTCCTTTAGGTTAATAAGTGTGTTTTATGCCGACCTAATTTAATGTCTATTGAGTTCTTATTGTGTCCTTAGCCCTGTGCTGGGTCCTAGGGTGGGGGTGAGTGGGCGGGGTAAGCACAGAACAGAATCATGAATCAACAAGTGGCCTTATACCTGGAATAAGCCTTTGAAAAGACATTTGTCCTTGAAGTTTGTGTCTGATATCGGCTCCGGATGGTAGAGCTTGTTGCTGATCTTGACCTTGCATCCAAGTTCACTGCTTCCCTGATGTATGTTCAATACCTTGTGCATATCTTGGATTTAAACCCTTGGTACGTGTGTCTCAGTCGCTTCATGGGTGAGGCTGAGAACATGTGTATGGAAGAGAAATCCATTGGTTTGAGAATCTGCAAGACCATCAGGTTCTGATCCATGCGGGGTATTAATGCATAAGAGCTATTTCAGGATTTCTCTAGAGACTGGCCAAGAGTCCTAAACCAGTTGTCCTGCTGGTCTGACGGGGCTGGGAAGTTCCGAGCCTTAGGACCCACTTTCCTTTCTTACTCAACGTTTTCCTTCTAGAACACTGTAGGTTGTTAGTTGCCTTGAGTTGGAACATGGTTTGCATTTACAACGGCAAGTTTATTCATCCTTTTAATCGATGCATGTTTTTTTTTTTTTGTACATAGTTCTCAATTCTTTAAGAGATGACAACAAATTTTGGTTTTCTACTGTCATGTGAAAACATTAGGCCTCAGCAAAGTGTTGCTGGGTAAGGAACATAAAGTGCTTCTGTAAAAACAAAACAGAAAAAAGAAAGGAAGCAAGGAAGCAAGGAAGGAAGGAAGGAAGGAAAGTGCCTTATATGTAAAGAGGTCATATGGCTGATCATCCAAGTTGGGAGACTTTGAGAGTGTAAGGGTCCTAAAAATAATTTAACTGGTCTACAGCCAGTGTAAAGCAGGAGCCTCGGGAGAACCTGGGAATTACGTCACACTTCTCATATATGGCCTCGCTTGGCCTTTGCAGGCTCAGCGCGCTGAGCGGGCTCGTATGCAAGTTCGGGCTGGTGGCCGTGCTGGCTCCAGAACCTCCATCTCCTGACTCCCAGCCCTCATTGTTTCTCTTGTCTTTCATCTGAATCTCTGCCCTGTAGGAATTTGTAATCTAGTAACTAATGTTCAAGAATCAGGAAAAAAAAAAAAAAAGACAATGAATGTATGTCAGTGAACTACCAAGTACGTGAGACAGACGAGGACTTTACCAGAGTCCCTCCGCTTAGATCTGGTTTCCACCTTGGCTCCTGCTGGGTTTTTGTCCTCGGTAGAGTTATGGCCACGAAAAGCACGAAATCTTTTGGTAAACAATACATAGAATGGACAGTCAGAGAAGGGAAAGATCTTCTTCTGTTGGTTGGCTTTTAGAGGCCTCAGTAATTGAGTCGGGCCTTAAAAGATGGGTGTAATTTAGATCCTTCTAATGCATTTCCAACCACATCCAACTCAATACCGTGATCAAAGTTGTTGTTTAATATATACTAGTTGACTTGTTTTGCCCTCATGTACACCCAAATACATTTTGGATACATTTGTGTCCATACCCCTGTGGCTCAGCTGTCTGAGGCCACAGTGCTATCAAATGACACATAACAAGCGTCAGTGCTAGGGCACCTGGGTGGCTCAGTCGGTTAAGTGCCCAACTCAATTTCAGCATTGGTCATGTTTTCATGGGTTTGTGAGTTTGAGCCCCGCATCTGGCTCCATACGGACAGTGAGGAGCCTGCTTGGGATTCTGTCTCTCTCTCTCTCTCTCTCTCTCTGCTCCTCCTCCGCTCGTTCTCTCTCAAAATAAATAAATGAACTTAAAAAAAATAAGCTTCAATGCTAGTTCAGTTTTTAGAGGTGTGTGTGTGTGTGTGTGTGTGTGTGTGTGTGTGTGTGCGCACGTGTGCAGTTTAACCCTGGAGCTTCAGATTAGATCACTTGCAAAAATAGTTAAACTGAATTCCATCCCACCTACAAAGAGTTTCCATTTAAAAAAAGGTGACCAGTGCAGTTCTCTAATCTTCAAAGATACACCACCACCTTTCTGTGACCCCGGAGGGTGTAGAAGGCACTCTGTCTCCCTCCTCTTTGCGAAGATAGGAAATCAATTCTCTCATTTCTTACAGAAGCATAAAGATCTACCACATGCAGACTAGAGAACCAGACTGTCTGTACTCATTCAAATTAGAAACGGACACTTGCTACTTAGTGCCTGATATATACCAATGTACATGAACAGAGCACTTGGCAGAGGTCCCATTGCCACCGATCATCGGCGACAAATCGCCTTGAATACTCACACACGGGCCATTAATAACCTTATGTATGTATTTATTTATTTATAAAGTTTATTTATTTATTTTGAGGTAGGGAGGAGCAGAGAAAGTGGGAGGGAAGGGGAGAGAGAGAGAGAGAGAGAGAGAGAGAGAGGTTCCCAAGCAGGGTCCTCATTTGTCAGCACAGAGCCCGATGCAGGCTGAAACAGAATCAAGAGACACTCAACCAACTGAGCCACCAGGTGCCCCTTTTTTTTTAATTTTTAAGTATTCTTTACAGCCAACATGGGGTTTGAACTCACAACCCACAGATCAAGAGTTGCACGGTCTGCTGACTGAGCCAGCCAGGCGCCCCAGCCTTATTTGTTTCTAAACATACCTTCAAATAGTTGCTATTCGTTGAATATAAGCACTTGCCGTACCTCATCTTGTTTCAGCTTGGACGCCAGGAAGTAGTTATCATCAGCACCGCTTCCTAGGTGAGGAGACGGGCGCAAGAAACCAAGTGACTTTCTTAAGGGAGCAGAGCTAAGCTCTGAATCCACGTGTTTATGAAGCACCCTCGCTTTCTCCTAAGCAACATGCTGTACTTTCTTATCAAAGGTTTAATCAAATATTGATTCTTTATTCTCAGAACTTGATTTTCATGATACATTTTTGACTAGGGAGACAGCACCAAGACTCTACATCCTAGAAGGCGATTAATGCTAGAGAAATCTTCCAGGGGCACCGGGGCGGCTCCGTTGGTTAAGCATCCAACTCTTGATTTTGGCTTGGGTCATGATCTCACTGTTCGTGAGTTTGTGCCCCTGCACTGACAGTGCAGGATTCTTGGGATTCTCTCTCTCCCTCTCCCTCGGCCCATCCCCTCTACTCGCTCGCTCTGTCCCTCAAAAATAAATACATAAACTTAAAAAAAAAAAAGAGAGAAATGCTTCCCCTCTTGGAAGTTGTGATATGTTTAAGAACAAATGGTATGATCAAGAAAAATTTAGGGGCGCCTGGGTGGCGCAGTCGGTTAAGCGTCCGACTTCAGCCAGGTCACGATCTCGCGGTCCGTGAGTTCGAGCCCCGCGTCGGGCTCTGGGCTGATGGCTCAGAGCCTGGAGCCTGTTTCCGATTCTGTGTCTCCCTCTCTCTCTGCCCCTCCCCCGTTCATGCTCTGTCTCTCTCTGTCCCAAAAATAAAAATAAAAAACGTTGAAAAAAAAATTTTTAAAAAAGAAAAATTTGTGGTATTTAGTGCAAGCCATAGGCATCATTGTGAACATTTTACTCATTGCCTGTCAAAAGTATATCTAAAACCCCAAGATTCAACTTTTCTCTTGCCTCACCGTGACAGAGTACTGTAAAGACGGTTCACTATAACCCCTAAGGGAAGTTACACTCCTGGGAAATTAATAGCTATCTAACACTGGCTGAAAACAAAATTTCTCAAAGTTAGGCTTACATCGAGGTCGGGTAGGTACAGTGCTGACTCGCATCAAACCTGTGCTCCGGGCACCCATAAACCTTTGTGTTTTGATTTCGCAACATTTTGTGCTACACTTACCCACTTAACTGCATTTCAATGTATGTCACAAGAATTTTGGCTCATGTCTTTTAGCTAGTAATATAAATGCACTCATGAGCTTCAGAAACACAAACAGGAAACCGATTGATACTGAGAGACAACGAAGGATCAGGAAAACAGAATTCTGGTGTCAGGAAGAGAATTGACATCCGGGAAGGAAACAACAGGAGTTCAAGGAAGACACAAAGAGCGACAGTGTGTAGAATAAAGGTTAATAACCAAGCTGGGTGAGTCTTAGCTTCTCTAAGTATGAATAGGCGAAATTCTGGACTGACTGAGAATTAAAAGTGGACTTCATTTCCAGCATTTTCTCTGATGTATGTGACTTTGAGAAACCCGATTATTCTGTACCTCAATTTCTTTATCTGTAAAATGGAGTCATTGACCACCTACTCTAACTCCCCTTGTGGTTATAAAGATGACAGAGATAAGGGTTACAAAATGCTCTGATGAAATGCACTGTACAGACATGGAATACATCTGTTATTAGAAGCTACGCCATATTTCACCTCCAGCGGCCTCTGACTAAAGTGTGCTGAAGTCACATTCTAAGACAGATCATCAGGCACTCTTCAAATTTCCCTATCTTAGGTAATTACTTCCCCCACTGTCTTCTTCAGGTTCTTATTTGTAATGCATAAGAAATCAAAAGTTTGGGGCGCCTGGGTGGCGCAGTCGGTTAAGCGTCCGACTTCAGCCAGGTCACGATCTCGCGGTCCGGGAGTTCGAGCCCCGCGTCAGGCTCTGGGCTGATGGCTCAGAGCCTGGAGCCTGTTTCCGATTCTGTGTCTCCCTCTCTCTCTGCCCCTCCCCCGTTCATGCTCTGTCTCTCTCTGTCCCAAAAATAAATAAACGTTGAAAAAAAAATTTTTAAAAAAGAAATCAAAAGTTTATTAGTTATTCCAAGGTTCGTGCATGTTGCCTGAATTGGAATACATGTCTACCTTTAGTGTCTTCAATTTCAAGTTTATTTAAAAGGGTACGGGTGGTGAAAATAGGAAATTGGATATTTTATCTTGCAGAGCACACTTTTTATGATAAAGATCAATCATTGTTATATACAATGTAAAGGGTTTTTTACTTTTTATTTATTTTTTTGAGACAGAGAGAGACAGAGCATGAACGGGGGAGGGTCAGAGAGAGAGAGAGATACAGAATCCGAAGCAGGCTCCAGGCTCCGAGCTGTCAGCACAGAGCCCGACGCGGGGCTTGAACTCACGGACCGCGAGATCATGACCTGAGCTGAAGTCGGACGCTTAACCGACTGAGCCACCCAGGCACCCCATATACAATGTAAAGGGTTTTTTAAAGTTTACTTGTTTATTTTGAGAGAGAGAGAGGGAGACAGTGAGTGGGGGAGGGACAGAGAGAGAGAGGGAGAGAATCCCAAGTGGGCTCTGTGCTGTGAATACAGAGCCCAATGGGGGCTTGATCTTACGAACTGTGAGATCATGACCTGAACTGAAATCAACAGTTGGACGCTCTTGAGACTGAGCCACCCAGGTGCCCCATGATGTAAAAATTTCAATGAGTGCATTGATTAGGAAGGTAGGAAACATTAATTATTGTAGGAAAACACAGAGGATTGCTAGCATCCTGTTACGCTAACTTGGCATATGAGTTTTATAATATAAGGGGTTCATTCAGCTGCAAGTTTTGGGGGGAGTAGTGGAACCCTGCCTGCAAAACCACAGCAGCCTAGAAATAAGTGTCTTCTCACAGACGCTCTACAGGGCTTAGCTACTGACTTCCTGTTTCCAGGGCATGATATTTTCTGGTCAATTAGTAAAGTACTCTAAGATGAAACTTTCTCAGTGCAGCTGTAACTATTGAAACACAGACTGCTGCCATCTTGAAAAATCACTTGTCCTACTCTCGGGATATCAGCCAGATAAACTATGGAAAAGAGGCCGTGAACTGCTTGGATAAAGGATGGAGTGGGGCATCTAGAAGATAAAATTCCAGGTCTGGCATTTTTTTTTTTTTTACTTCCTGTCCTCCGTCCTGGACAGTGCACCCATCCCCATTAGTGACTCACTCAGGACAGCTCAGGTCCAGTTGAGTTGTGTGGACGAGGCATGGAGGCAATGGGCTTTGCCTTGTAAAGAGCTCTACCTCGGTGGAAAGAGGGTAGACTGGTCAGGATGGGAAGATAGAAGGTGTGTTGTGGAGATAGGGGAAATTATCAGGGATCATGTGCATCTTACTGGGCTTGAGTCAGACCTCAGAGGAGAGGAGCCAAGGGAAAAGAAATCCAAGACGGGCATCACTCACCAATACCACCGGGTGCTGGAGGCAGGGCACTGCTCCAAGCCCAAGTCTACCCCAGGCAGCACCCGCTCCTTCAACAATAAATTGAGTAAAGACTTCTGACCTCCTGTATGTGCCAAGTGCCGCGTTAGGCAGTGAGGATCCTGTGTTATTCTGGCCACTTACTATCCAATCCACTTTTTCTTCTGGTAATAACCTTATGAATTTCTTTCAGGGAGCCATTCCCTGCTCAGACCACATGGTTTAGAGAGTCTCTACCCCTAGCTCTGGGCACAGAGCAGGTGCCTCTGGGCTGGCCAATCACCACACTGAGTCCCCGTGGCTAGTGATTGGTTCAGAGATGGCTGAGTCACTCAGGTTCCTCCAATCAGAATAAACCCAAAACTTAAGAGGGAAGCGCTGGGAAGACATTTTTCTCCTGGGATTTCTAGCAGTAAGAATGAAGTCAGCTGGAATTGCCAGGACCCACCGCATAGCACCCAACCTACATCGTGGGAGGCAGCGCTAAGATAGAGAAAAATGGAATTCTGAAGATATCATTAGAGCCTCTGGATCCAGGCCAAATCAGTTTGGCACTAACCCTGAACTTTCCCATTTTATGAGCCAATGGTTTCCTTTTTCTTTAACTCCTCCTTGGCTTAAGCCAGTTTGGATTAGTTTTTATGTCCTTTGCCACCAACACTGAAAGAATTTTGACACAGGGCCATAAATGAAAAGACATCACGCCTGATACTGAGGCTGCACACCTATGGTTAGTGCAAATTTAGAGACACATTCCCAGCGTGGGGGGTACAGCAGAGGGAGCAGCTGATTCTGCCTGGGGAGGATGTTCCCGCGCCCTGGGGAGGGGAACAGTTGGTGACTAGCCTACACTCCTACTGACCATAAGACATTCATTCTCTCTTCCTGCATGCCTCAAGCTAATTAGTTCTAGGAGGGTCCAGTGGTCTGGAAAGAATTTCTGGCGACTCCTTTTTTCTCCACTTTCCCCGAGTCTGTGCATTTCCCTTAAGGGAAATGGTGGAGATTGCCGAAGACCCTATGGTCAAGTGAAAGGCTGGGCTGTTGAAAATGACAAGAGAAAATATTTTTCTTTCTTTAGGGAAGCGGTAATTGGCATTAAACCCTCCCCCCCCCCCCCACGGCAAGAATATGTCATGTAAATGACGACCGCTAACAATAAAGCATGACTTACTGAGCTGTCAAACATTTCTTATGGCTGGATATAATCTTGGACATACTACTGAAAACCAGTGAATTCCTGGATCCATCCAGCCGTTGTGCCCTCCCGCAAGCTGGACAGCCTACTGCAGCCTTCAGCAACAGTTCCTGCGGAATGACTTCTGTAGCTGTGTTTTGGATTTGCAAGATTTGCTTGATAAGGGCTGGCAATGTTCTCTAGGACACGACGTCTGTCTTTGAGAGGCTGGCGTGGAGGAGGCAGAACGGTGAAGCGGAGAGAGTGTGACCTTGGAGTCAGACGGATCTATTTTGATTTCTTACCACACCCAATCAAGATCATTAACTTCTGTGAACGTTCATCACAGTCTTAAAGGAAGATAATAGTAGCTCACTCTGTGTGGTTCCTGTAAAGAGTGGACGGGACCTTGCACACTGCTTGCCCCATTCCACATTCATGACAAAATAAATGGTTAGAATCATTGCAGAGACAGGTTTGAATCCTGTCTCTAAAAGCCAAGATTTTTAAAGGTTTTTTTTTTTTAATTTAACTTTTCAAATTTTGTTAAGAAAAGTTTATGTATTTATTTTGAGAAAGACAGCATGAGTGGGGGGGGGGAGAAGAAAGGGGAGAGAGAGAGGATCCCAAGCAAGCTCTGGGCTGATTGCGCAGAGCCCAATGCAGGGCTCGATCCTACAAACTGTGAGGTCATGACCTGTGCCGAAACCAAGAGTCAGATGCTCAACCAACTGAGCCACCAAGGCGCCCCTAAATACCCAGGTTTTGTAAATTTCTAACCAGACCTCTACTTTTCCTTCTTCAAGTTCAGTGTGCCCCAACTTACCCTTTTCCATTCCCCAAGTACAAGGGCTATTTTCCCCAGAGTAAATTCTTCTCCGTGACCTCTATGGTAACAGGGAAACTGATGGGCCACGTGTCCAGCTGGGATCCCAGCAGGGAGGGTAGACTATAGCATGATGGCTGGCTTGGGAGAGACCCACATTCCCACTTTCCCTGGCTGAGGTCAGGTAGCAGATTTCTTCTCTGCTTCTCTGCTTTCACCTGCACCTGCTCTCAGCTGATTCTGTGGCACAGCTCAGCTTCCTCGCAGAGGCCCGACTAGAGTGCATACTCCTTGAGGACAGAGACATGATCTTTCATTCGTTGCTTGCTCTCAATGCCTAGATGGTTCCATGGCGTAAGGTAGATGCACCATGAATCTTTAGGAAGCACTGTGTGAGCAAATGAATCCGGAACCCTCACTGGCTTCCCTTTCTCAGTGTCTCCCCCAGGGCTCTGTCTGGATTTGGAAAAATGTGTAAGGGCTGATTGGAATCCCTTTGCCAGATTCTAGGGCTATCCTTCACTTTCTTAGCTTGGCAACCCACCTATGCGTCTGGAGATCTTCAGCTGGCTCTGAAGGTGGAGAGAGATACTTTGGTGGCTCAAAAGAGATTAGACTGGGCACATGAAAAGGCCAAGGTGACTTTTCAGTACCCCTTTCCCTAGAGCTACAGCCCTCAAAACATTTAATTTCTGGCTGGATATTCCATTCCATTATATTTATATTACTAAGGAACTGCCTTAAACTCGTAGGAGCTGGGACCCCCGCAAACAATATTTTAAGTGAGACAATTTTGTTTGTCTTTCCCAGAATAAGAAGGCTGGAGGCGGGTGGTCAAGGGCTGAGATAGCTCCACAACGGCATCGATATCTGGCATCCTCCTGGCTTTCTTCTCTGCTATCCTCAGCATGTGGCTTCCACCTTCACAAGAGCCTGCGGGTGCTAAAAAGATCACATGTAAGTCGGAGGATGGACAGAGGACGGAGGAGTACTTGCCAGCCGAGGAGACGCCTTGAAAGAGCTTTCCCGAAAACCCTGGGCCAAGCTTTCCATTTCATGTCCTTGGCCACTCGTTCTGCAAGGGAACGTGGCGATAATAGAACATATGTTTTTAAAGCATGACGTATTTACACTTCCCAAATATAGGAGTTGGTGAAGAAGACAATGAATACTGGCTAGGCAATTAGCAGTCCCTGACCAATTATTGTATCAAACCAAGTAAAAGATCACGGACTTCATCCTGTAGATTTGTGGAGACATTCTTGGGAGGATGAAAAATCGGGCTTGAGGAGGCCGTGCTTAGGGAACAAGTCCCAGAGCCACACTGCAGGACTGGCCTGTTTAGCTGGCTGCTGCTTCGAGACCCCCAGACCGCTCTGTCTCTGCACCAATCAGGATGCTCCGGGTCTCGGCATAACCAAATGTCTCCATCGCTGTGCTTGCCAGAAAAAAAATCCCTCTCCCTGGGTAGGCTCCTTCTGTGACTTCTTTCCTCCTTGCGAGTTTGGCAAAGTGGGAATGCCTGGATTACTGTCCCGTGAGGGAGTCTCACTTCCTATAAAAATCCTTCCTATAAGGAGGTTAGAACAAATGTTGAGTAAATCAGTGGGCAATATTTGCCCCGATAGTTTAAGCTGGTCGTATAATACACAAATTTGCCATGTTCAGTGACTGTGTGTGTGTCTTCTCCTTTAGGAACTTGCTCATTTACTTATTTACTTGATCAGCATTATTCAGGGCATGCTTTGTGTCAGCCTTGCACTAGGTGCCTTGCAGAAAACACGAAGTTAAGCTTTACGCTGGGGGTGACAAGAGGGCCAATAGGGAAGCGGGTTGTGGCGAGCTGGTGGGTGCTGGCAATGCCTTCTCATTGCCAGTTGTTGGTTTCTGGGAAGGACTGCAGTTTTCACACCTTCCCACATGTCAAAAGCCAGAATTTAAGCTTTCACGTGAATTCTTCACGTTCTTTTTTTTTTTTTTTTTTAAAGTTTGTTTATTTGGAGAGACAGCAAGTGCGAGTGGGGGGAGGGGAAGAGAGAGAGGGAAAGAGAGAATCCCAAGCAGGCTTCATGCACTGTCAGCATGGAGCCTGATGTGGGGCTTGATCTCACGAACCACGAGATCATGATCTAAGCTGAAATCAGGAGTCCACCGCTTGACCGACTGAGCCACTCAGGGGCCCCAGGACTCTTCACATTCTTAAAATCAATTATTTAAAAATTTTTTTAAATGTTTGCTTATATTTGAGAGGGAGGGGGAGAGAGAGACAGAGTATAAGTGGGGGAGGGGCAAAGGGGGGGGAGGGAGAAAGAATCTGAAGCAGGCTCCAGGCTCCAAGCTGTCAGCACAGGGCCCGACATGGGGCTTGAACTCATGAGCTGTGAGATCATGACCTGAGCCGACCTCAACTGACTGAGCCACCCAGGAGCCTCCAAATCAATGATTTTTTTTAAACACTAACTAGACATTAGAATAACCCAGAAATCTTAACATAAAGCACTCTAGCCTAATCATTAGAAAAACATCAAACAAATCCCAAGTGAGGAGCATTCTACAAATACCTGATCAGTACTCCTCAGGACTGGCAAGATTACCAAGACCAAGGTAAGTCTGAGCAACCACGATGACCAAGGGGAGCCTAAGGAGACATGACAACTAAATGTGACATGGTAACCTGGATGAGGTCTGGGACAGAAAACAATCACTAGGAAAAAAACGAGGGAAGTCTGAATAACGCGTGGCATTCGATAGTAATACTGGCTTAATACGGTTCATTAATTGTAACAATCGTACCCCAGTAATGTAAGACGATAAGAGGGCAAACGGGCTGTGTGGTGTAAGAGGATACTTAGTACTATCTGCAATAAGTCTGTGACTCTCAAACGGTTCTAGAATTAAAGGCACTTTAAACATAGACTCTGACGTCTCAGACCCTTCCCAGGCCAATTAAAGCAGAATCGCTAAGAGGGTAGGACTCAGGCAGTGACGTTTTTTGGAAAGTGTTCCCAGGAGATTGTGACGTGCAGTTGGGGTTGAGAATCGGCGCTTTGCATTTGGCAACCGACTCCTATATTTTAAAAACACTGTAATGGTAAAACAAAACATCTGTGGGGCCATATGCAGCCTGTCACCACCAGTTTGAGAATTCTGCTGTACACTTTCAAGAAAATTATAGTGCAGTTAGGGAGAAACACATATAATCAAATACAGAAGTCATGGCTGAAGTGTGGATAGCATAGGAGTCTCGGAGAAGCAGTGGGTTCAGGTGGGAGAGGAAACAGCGGTGGCCGTCAGCATGACTGAGAGAGAACCTGTGAGATACCCCCCGACTTCTTTCCCCATTGCTCACCTATTTTCTCTGCCTGTACCTTGTCTGCTATTGTTGTCCCAGGGGAGTGGCGTGGGGGAAGCACATCCAAGCCAGTGATTGATGATTGATCAGACTTGCTTCTCCAAGAGTGGTTGTCCATCGGCTAGCCTGGCTGGCGTTACTCGGGAGTTTGTTAGAAATGCTGACTCTCGGGCCCTGTTCCAGAACCATTGAATTGGAATCTGCATTTTATTTTTTTAAATTTTTTTTTTCAACGTTTATTTATTTTTCGGACAGAGAGAGACAGAGCATGAACGGGGGAAGGGCAGAGAGAGAGAGGGAGACACAGAACCGGAAACAGGCTCCAGGCTCTGAGCCATCAGCCCAGAGCCCGACGCGGGGCTCGAACTCACGGACCGCGAGATCGTGACCTGGCTGAAGTCGGACGCTTAACCGACTGCGTCACCCAGGCGCCCCATGGAATCTGCATTTTAATAGCATCCCCAGGTGATTTATAGTCACACCAACCTTTGAGAAGCACTGGTGTAGACAACTCCTGTAAGTCAGGAAGGGGAATTAGAAATGCATTCCGGCAGTAAGAGAAGGCACTGAGGAGAGGAGGAGGACAAAAGTTTAGCGGTGAGTGTTGGACTCTGTCTTCAGAGCTGGCAAAGGGTGTCAGAATAGCCAGGCAGTATTGTGGCAACCGCGAATATTGGGGCAGATTCCTTGTTTCTTTGGGGGCAGTTCATCACACCGTCACGTCCAATATGGCACAAGAACAATGGAAGAGCATTGTCAGAGGATGGGTCTAAATTTATGAGGGTGAGACAGTGACCAGGGGCCCGCAAACCGCACATGGCACCGAGGACACCCAGACGCTTCACATGCCTCAGAGAAAGGCTGTTAAAAGGGCCCCAAATCCAAGGAACTGATAAGGTCCCCTGGGCTGAGAATGAGGCAGCTTCAGAACATGGGGACAATGCCAGAGGTCAAGGATTTCTGCAACTGGTATCGTCATAGCATCCAAAAAACCAAATGGGACAAGCCATATCTCAGCAGCTACCAGTTCAGTACATTCAGAAGCCTACTGAGGCGAGTGACGTCTCAGCACATGTAGGGAGGAGACGGAGGTATGTCACCTCCCATATTTCCTTGCATGCAGGTGCCATCTTGGCAAGTGCTGGGGGTTGTATGAATTCCTCTGAAAGGAAAGAAATCGTCTGATGAGGAGTTGGAACCTTCCATATCTTCCTGAAAGCATTGGCTTTATTTAGTTTTTATTTTTTTTAATGTTTATTTATATTTGAGAGAGAGAAAGACAGAGCGCGGCATGGGTGGGGGGGGCGGCGAGCAGAGAGAGAGGGAGACACAGAATCCAAAGCAGGCTCCGGGCTCTGAGCTGTCAGCACAGAGCCCGATGCAGGGCTCGGACCCACCAACTGTGAGATCATGACCTGAGCCGAAGTCAGATGCTTAACCGACTGAGCCACCCAGGTGCCCCTGGATTTTATTTTTATGGGCAATTGTGGAGAGGGAGGAGTAGATTCAAGTTTCAGAGTCAGTACCCTGGCACCACTGAGGAAAATGAGTTGGAGGAGGAGGGCACTGGAGGCAGAGACCAGTTAGGAGGCTTCTAACTGGTGGGGGAAGAGCTGGAATAAAGTAAAGAAAGAAGTCTTAGTTTTCTCTGTTGGGTTACTGTGGGGTGGTGTGGTCATTCCTGGAGAGAGGGGCTTGCAAGAGAAAGGAGGTGACCCCCATACCATTGACCAGCCTCTGCTTGACCATCTCCCTACTGTGGAGCATTCAGGCTGTTGGGAATATCTTGTTATTACGGTGCTGCTACGGGGGCGCCTGGGTGGCTCAGTCGGTTAAGCGTCTGGCTTCCATGATCTCACGGTTTGTGGGTTCGAGCCCTGTTTCAGGCTCTGTGCTGACAGCATGGAGCCTGCCTGGGATTCTGTGTCTCCCTCTCTCTCTGCCCCTCCCCTGCTCACACTCTGTCTCTCTCTGTCTCTCAAAAATAGATAAACATGAAAAAAATTTAAAGTGCTGTCACGAACATTCGTAAATAAATTATTATTTTTAAAATTTGGGGGGTTGAGGGAAATGAGGCCATATTTCCAAGTCATGACTATTTTGTCAACATGCAAAACAATTTCATAATGCTTTTAAATGTTGTCAGATTGCTTTCTGGAAAGACATGCCACTGTATAGCTTGCCAGCCGTTGTTAGTATCCCTTTCTGCATATCGTTCTGATGTATCGGATTTTTATTTATAGATCAATTTTAGCTAATTTAAAAGGTGGATCCTAGAGTTATTTGAATTTTGATTTCCGTAACGAATGGTAAGCCTGTGAATTTTGTATGTATTGTTTTGCTAGATTTTTTCAGGCCATTTGTTCATCTCTTTGGATACCTTATCTTTGATTGCAGATAGTGAGTACCAACCCTCCATAGCTATCAAACTCTCATGGGTTAAGTTTTTTGTTTTTTTGTGTTTTTGCTTTTGAGAGTGAGCGAGAGCGAGAGAAAGAGATAGCATGAGAGTGCACGTGGTGGGGAGGGGCAGAGAGAAAGAGAGAATCTTAAGCAGGTTCCATGCTTCGAATGGAGCCCAATGTGGGGGCTCAATCCACAACCCTGGGACCATGACCTGAGCTCAAATCAAGAGTTGGATGTTCAACCAACTGAGCTGCCCAGGCACCCCAGGTTAATTTTTTAAAATAGGCTTTGGGGCGCCTGGGTGGCGCAGTTGGTTGAGCGTCCGACTTCAGCCAGGTCATGATCTCGCGGTCCGTGAGTTCAAGCCCCGCGTCGGGCTCTGGGCTGATGGCTCAGAGCCTGGAGCCTGTTTCTGATTCTGTGTCTCCCTCTCTCTCTGCCCCTCCCCCGTTCATGCTCTGTCTCTCTCTGTCCCAAAAATAAATAAAAACGTTGAAAAAAAAATAAATAAAATAGGCTTTATTACATTGTACACCAGAGGTCGTCATTCACATAAGGTTTGTATTGATATCTAGTTGTGCCAATAATATTCATTAAATAATGACTCCTTTCCTGTTTTGTGTTCTTTTCGGTCATCATTATTTTCTGGTTTTTAGAGCAAACTTCTGCTACATCTACTCCACTCCTTGTTTTTTTAAGGTATGTCACTAATTCATGACAATTTGATTAATATGTACGGATCCTCACCATAAACTGCTTCTTGATGAGGCTCATACTTATTTCATAAAAAGTAATATATTATTTTTTCCTTTTTCTATATTTGCATCTCTTTGATTTTATTTAAAATAACAGTTGGGGCGCCTGGGTGGCTCAGTCGGTTAAGCGTCCGACCCTTGATTTCAGCTCAGGTCATGGTCTCACCGTTAGTGAGTTTGAGCCCTGCATCGGCCTCTGTCCTGGCAGTGCAGAGCCTACTTAGGACTCTCTCTCTCCCTCTCTCTCTGCCCTTCCCGTGGTCCCTCTCTGTCTCAAAGTAAGTAAATAAACTTAAAATAAAACAAAATAAAACAGTGATGGACAGCTTGTCTAGTACAGCATAAAGTAAGATTCATGACAAAGGGAAATTTGACATATTCCTATTTTTAAGCTGAACGTTTCTAATGTTCTGCATTAGGTGTGATAGTTACCATCAACTTTAAATATGCAATCTATCAAATTAAGAAAAATTCCCTTTAACTGAGAAAATATTTTATTTTATTTTATGGTATCTTTTAAGTTGTAAGTATTTATTTTGAGAGAGGCAGAGACAGCATGAGCTGGGGGAGGGTAGAGAAAGAGGGAGAGAGAGAATCCCAAGCAGGCTCCCCACTGTCAGCACAGAGCCCAATGTGGGGCTCGAACCCATAAACGGTGAGATCATGACCTGAGCTGAAACTGGGAGTCAGATGCTTAACCGATTGAGCCACCCAGGCGCCCCAAGAAAATATTTTATATTTAATCAGATTTGTATCTATTTATACTGTTATGTGATCCTTATTCTTTGCTGTTAATACAATGAATCACCTCGATAGTGTTCTATGGGTCATGTTAACCTTGCACTCTGTGTCAGTAAACCCTGTTCATTGGTGACAATGTGTCTTTAGATGCTGGGAATGACCTCATTTCTTTCTTCCTACCTTCACTTCCTCCCTTGTCGCCTCCCTTCCACTCTTCCCCTCCATTTCTTTCCTCTTTTCTCCCTTTCTTCCTTTGCACCTATGCTGATAATGATAATTTTCTTCTTTGATATTGGCCTTCGGCTAGGGAAACAAATCCATGTTGAACTTATGAAATCAGTTCAGAGATGTATTGTCTTTTCTGGTTTTTTGAAACAACACGTGATAGAATTAATTGTTGGTTGAAAGACTGGCAAAGCCAGGTGACTTTTCTCCTCCTTTGTTTTCATTATGTTGTAACAGCTTTTCCTATTTTTTTTCTAGATAGTTCTGGCGGCCTTTTCCCCCTCAACCATAATAAGTCTAGTATAATAAATCATCTCCTCTCACTAATTTTTCACCCAAAGGTGGAATAACAGAAAATTGGTGCCTGGAGACCTCTTCTTTTTTAAAAAAAATTTTTTTTTATTAAAAAAATTTTTTTAAATGTTTATTTATTTTTGCAGGAGAGAGAGACAGAGTGCGAGAGTGGGGGAGGGTCAGAGACACACACACACACACACAGAATCTGAAGCAGGCTCCAGGCTCTGAGCTGTCAGCACAGGGCCCGAGGCAGGGCTCCAACTCACAAACCGGTTCATGACCTGAGCCGAAGTCGGACGCCCAACCGACTGAGCCACCCAGGCGTCCCCCGTAGACCTCTTCTTAAAGAGGTTCTGGGGAAACCTTTTGAGATGTTCTCCAGGAGCATGTGCCAATGGGATTGAAAGCCTACATTCTTGCTAGTTCTCCTTGCTTATATATTTTATATTTTTAGAAAACTCGTCCATTTCATTTTGGCTATCAACTATTTTAACATATAGTTGAAAAGAATATTCTTCCATTTCAGTGAAATAAAAAAAACTTTGGCTCATATTATAATTGCTTTTTTCTCACGCTGAATATTGCTAGTGTGGGTTTTCCTCTTATTTCGATGATTAATACTTCTCAAAAATTGTCAGCAAACCTCCTATTATTGATTTTACAGCTCCTTTTCTGCCTTATTTATGCTTAGTTTATTACTTCTCCATTTCTTTAGTTTCTCTTCATTATTTTTTCTTTTTAAAAAGCAGATAATTTAGAAAATTAATAAAATGAGAAAAATTACGGCTCAGTCCCAGAAACCAAAGACAACTATGATTATTTTGATGCAGTTACTTGTGTATTTCTTACATAATTGTCAGCTGTATGTACAACTTTATATATTGTTGATCATGTGTGTGTATTATACAGTGAGAATATATTGTTTAAAATACATTGGAGGGACACCTGGGTGGCTCAGTCGGTTAAGCATCTGACTCTTGATTTCGGCTCAGGTCATGATCTTGCGGTTCTTGGGTTCAGCCCTGCATCAGGCTCTGTGTTGACAGTGCGGAGCCTGCTTGGGATTCTCTGTCTGTCTCTCTGTGCCTCTCCTGCTCATGCCCATGCTCTCCCTCAAGAATAAACAAGTAAACATTAAAAAATAAAATATATATATTAGAATTATGTAGTAGATTTCATCTGACGTAGGTTATTATTTAAGAGATTAGTTTAAAACTTGAATCAATTCGGGATGCCTGGGTGGCTCAGTCAGTTGAGTATCCGACTTTGGCCCAGGTCATGATCTCGCGGTCCGTGAGTTCGAGCCCCACGTCGGTGTCTGTGCTGACAGCTCAGAGCCTGGAGCCTGTTTCGGATTCTGTGTCTCCCTCTCTCTCTGCCCCTCTCCCACTTGTACTCTGTCCTTCTCTGTCTCTCTCTTAAAAGTAAATGAACATTAAAATTTTTATAAATAAAAAAAATAAAATTTGAATCAATTCTTCTATTGCCTTTATTTCAAATTGCACTCCTTTTTATTTTGGGAATGTAGTATGTAAAAATATCTTCCTTTTTTTTAAGTAATCTCTACACCCAGCTTGGGTCTCGGACTCATGATCCTGAAATCAAGAGCTGCACATTCTTCCAACTGGGCCAGCCAGGCACCCCTCTTTTTTTCTTCACGTAATGAAATTTTTTGTGCCTTCTTTGACTGATATTTCTGATGACCCCTTACACTGGAAAAAATGTATTAACTTCTTCTATGGTTCCACATGTGTGTTAATTCCACCTAATTTATTATACTCATCAACTCCATACTTTCTTCATTAAATCCAGGTCCTACTAATTTGTCATGCAGAACATTGACATTTCAAAGTACAATTCTAATTTCTGCCTGTTTTTTCCTTGCATGGTGTTCTGGTGTTCTAAGGCTTTTGTTGCTAATGACACCTTTTATTATCATATAACAACTTTATTCGTTTCACTTTGAAATCGGACAGTGAGATAGCCACTCTTACTTACAATCAAACAGGCAAACCATGTCAACGCCTTCTGTGGTACTGCCCCAAGCATGTTCCTTGGCAGAGGTATTGGTTTCCTGGGGCCGCCATTACAAAGTCCCAAAGGCTGCATGCCTTGAACAAGAGAAATGTATTATCTCACAGTTTTGGAAGCTTAAGTCCAGGATCAGAGTGTCGGTGGGGTTTTCTTCTGAGGACTGTAGAGAGAATCTGTTCCATGCCTCTCTCCCTGGCTTGTAGATGTCTGTCTTCTCCCCGTGTCTCTTCAGATTGTCTTCCTTCTGCGTGTGCATCTGGGTTCAACTTTCGCCTCTTTATAAGGACACCACTCAGATTGGATTAGGACTCATCCTAACCTTCATTTTAACTTGTTACCTCTGTAAAGATCCTGCCTCTGAATAAGGTGCCATTCTGAGGTCCTGGGTGTTGGGACTACAACTTATGAATTTAACAAGTTAAACATTCAGTTTATGATGTTTTGGGGAGGATACTCAGTTCCGTGTGTTCAATTCAACAAATCTTTAACTCCATATTCATTGAGTCCAATAACTCAGGTAGTTTTACTCCTTTTTTTTTTGTATCTCCTTGTAAAATGTATTTTTGTTTTTGCTATTCTTTTTTGCTTTCATTCATAGGGTTTTTTTTTAATTTTTTAATGTTTATTTATTTTTGAGACAGAGAGAGACAGAGCAGGAACGGGGGAGGGTCAGAGAGAGAGGGAGACACAGAATCTGAAGCCGGCTCCAAGCTCCGAGCTGTCAGCACAGAGCCCAATGCAGGGCTTGAACTCACGGACCGCGAGATCATGACCTGAGCCGAAATCAGATGCCTAACCGACTGAGCCACCCAGACGCCCCCATTCATAGGGTTTTAAAAAGTGTGCTTTGAACTCTGTATCTTCTTGAGATGATGATGATGGTGATGATGATGATCTTATCTAATCTGGTTACTTTTCTAACATTTTTAGACATTAATTATTTAACATGGTGCTTACTTCTGTAAGTTTCTCGTACAAACGGGTGAGCTTTCTTTCCTGGGGGTGATAAGAAGTCAGAAAGGTTTTGGCACAAAAACAGACACATAGACCAATGGAATAGAATAGAAACCCCAGAACTAGACCCACAAACGTATGGCCAACTCATCTTTGACAAAGCAGGAAAGAACATCCAATGGAAAAAAGACAGTCTCTTTAACAAATGGTGCTGGGAGAACTGGACAGCAACATGCAGAAGGTTGAAACTAGACCACTTTCTCACACCATTCACAAAAATAAACTCAAAATGGATAAAGGACCTGAATGTGAGACAGGAAACCATCAAAACCTTAGAGGAGAAAGCAGGAAAAGACCTCTCTGACCTCAGCCGTAGCAATCTCTTACTCGACACATCCCCAAAGGCAAGGGAATTAAAAGCAAAAGTGAATTACTGGGACCTTATGAAGATAAAAAGCTTCTGCACAGCAAAGGAAACAACCAACAAAACTAAAAGGCAAACTAAAATGGGAAAAGATATTTGCAAATGACATATCGGACAAAGGGCTAGTATCCAAAATCTATAAAGAGCTCACCAAACTCCACACCCGAAAAGCAAATAACCCAGTGAAGAAATGGGCAGAAAACATGAATAGACACTTCTCTAAAGTAAAGACATCCGGATGGCCAACAGGCACATGAAAAGATGTTCAGCGTCGCTCCTTATCAGGGAAATACAAATCAAAACCACACTCAGGTATCACCTCACGCCAGTCAGAGTGGCCAAAATGAACAAATCAGGAGACTATAGATGCTGGAGAGGATGTGGAGAAACGGGAACCCTCTTGCACTGTTGGTGGGAATGCAAATTGGTGCAGCCGCTCTGGAAAGCAGTGTGGAGGTTCCTCAGAAAATTAAAAATAGACCTACCCTATGACCCAGCAATAGCACTGCTAGGAATTTATCCAAGGGACACAGGAGTACTGATGCATAGGGGCACTTGTACCCCAATGTTCATAGCAGCACTCTCAACAATAGCCAAATGATGGAAAGAGCCTAAATGTCCATCAACTGATGAATGGATAAAGAAATTGTGGTTTATATACACTATGGAATACTACGTGGCAATGAGAAAAAATGAAATATGGCCTTTTGTAGCAACGTGGATGGAACTGGAGAGTGTGATGCTAAGTGAAATAAGCCATACAGAGAAAGACAGATACCATATGGTTTCACTCTTATGTGGATCCTGAGAAACTTAACAGGAACCCATGGGGGAGGGGAAGGAAAAAAAAAAAAAAGAGGTTAGAGTGGGAGAGAGCCAAAGCATAAGAGACTGTTGAGAACTGAGAGCAAACTGAGGGTTGATGGGGGGTGGGAGGGAGGAGAGGGTGGGTGATGGGTATTGAGGAGGGCACCTTTTGGAATGAGCACTGGGTGTTGTATGGAAACCAATTTGACAATAAATTTCATATATAAAAAAAAAAAAAAGAAGTCAGAAAGTTTTCTGTGAAGGTGCCATCTTTTAGCTGTGTGTGTGTGTGTGTGTGTGTGTGTGTGTGTGTGTGTGTGTTTTCCCTTACATCTATCAGGCTTCTGGGTAAGATTTTATTTGAAGAAAGCCATCGGTTCTCTGTCTACATTCTCTTTTCCAGGTCTGGTGCACCCATCCCCCAGCGCCTGTGAACCTAGGCTGCTTCTGACCCACAGCTGCCCTCTTGTCCGCAGAATTGCCCTCAGCATGGGGCTGCCTGGAGCCACTCAGCAGCCCTCAGCCAATGGCCAACTGATAGGACACAAAAGGCTGGCCGATTGCCTAGCCGGTGCTGGACTCTGAAGTGTAGATTGGCCCCTGGGCTCCCTGGGGATGAGGCTGAAGCCAGAGTCCAGCTGCGACCACGACTTATTCAGTGTTTGCACCCTGCCTTATCTTGCTTCCCCCACTCCTCTGCCCCAGGACCACTTCCTCCACAAACCATTCGCACAAGAATCTCCATCTCAGGTTCCATTTCTAGACCAAAGGATTCCTTAGACAAGGGTTCCACAACTAAACACCATGTAACAATCATGGATCTAATTCCGTTATGTGGTGGTATATCTACCCAGGTAAGTGGGATCCCTGGTGGCTCTAAGGAAAGAAGTTAGAATTCATCTTTCAGTGCTTCTCTCTCTTGCCATCTTCTGAGAAAGATCCCCCTGGAGATGGACTTTGATCAGCTGCTACAAGAGGAATACCAACCATCATTTTGGAGAACCTCTGGTCCAGGGGACATAATCCAACTCAAGCGGATGCCTTAAGACTCTGATGTTAAATTGCTAAATGTCTTTGCTAGGGAGAATTACAATATTAATCCTTCTTGTTTCTTATGCTTCTTTTTTAAAAACTTTATATGCTTCCTCTGATGGGAATTGGAGACCAAGCAGGCAGGCGTCAAGCTCAGGAGTAAAGGCAACAAGGAAGGGAGACAAATGGGTGAGCGGAGTGTGGTGGGAGGTGGGCAGCTGAGAAGTGGGAAGCTCTCATGGGTCTCCTTGGGCATCGTGGGTCCCTCAAACTCAACATGTACGAAATGGAAATATTGTGTCCCTGAATCATGCCTACTCCTCTTCCCTACTTTGGTAGATGATGTGACCATCTACCCACTTCTCTTGTCAGTTGGTACTCTGCCTCTTTGTCTCCAGAAGCCAACCTAACATTACTTTGCCATCTGTACCTTCTAAATATTTCTCAGGTGTATTCACTTTTCTCCACACCCTCTGCTACTAATCCTGTCCACACCACTGTCATGTCATACTTGGGCTGTGCGACAGGTTCCTAACTAACATGGACTATCCATTACCCACAGGGTAGCCACAGTGCCTTCTGAAACACAAATCTGTTTGTGCCGTTCTCCTACTTAAATCCATTCATCTGTCAATGGACACTTGGGCCACCTCCATGGTTTGGCTATTGTAAATAATGCTTCTATAAACATCAGGGTGTGGGGCGCCTGGGTAGCTCAGTCAGTAGAGTGTCCGATTTTTGGCTCAGGTCATGTCTTGTGGTTCACGAGGTCAAGCCTCGCACTGAGCTCTGTGCTGACAGCTCAGAGCCTGGAGCCTGCTTCAGACTCTGTGTCTCCCTCTCTCTCTGCCCCTCCTCTGCTCGTGCTCTGTCTCTCTAACTCTCTCAAGAATAAATAATAAACATTAAAAAATTTTTTTAAACATCAGGATGCATGTCTCCCTTTGAATCAGGATTTCTGTATTCTGTGGGAAATACCTACTAGTGCAATTGCTGAATCGTAGGGTAGTTCTATTTTTGACTTTTTAAGGAAAGTCCATACTGTTTTCCAGAGTGGCTGCACCAGCTTGCATTGCCACCGACAGTGCAAGAGGGTTTCTTTTTCCTGCATCCTCGCCACCACCTGTTGTTTCTTGTGTTTTTCATTTTAGCCATTTGACAGGTATGAGGTGATACCTCATTGTGGTTTGATTTGTATTTCTCTCTTGATGAGTGACGTTGAGAATCTTTTATGTGTCTGTTGGCCATCTGGATGTCTTCTTTGGGACAATGTCTATTCATGTCTTCTGCCCATGTTTAAATCGGATTATTCATTTTTTGGGTGTTGAGTTGTATCAGTTCTTTATATATTTAGGATACTAGCCCTTTATTGGATACACCATTTGCAAATATCTTCTCCTATTTTCTAGGTTGCCTTTCAGTTTCGTTGACTGTTTCCTCCGCTGTGTACAAACTTTTTATTTTGATGTAGTCCCAATAGTTTAGTTTTGTTTTTGTTTCCCATGTTTCAGGAGACATATCTAGTAAGACATTGCTACAGTTGATGTCAAAGGAGTTACTGCCTGTGTTCTCATCTAAGATTTTTATGGTTTCAGGTCCCACATTTAGGTCTTTAATCCATTTTGAGATTATTTTTGTGTATGTTGTAAGTTTCATTCTTTTGCATGTTGCTGTCCAGTTTTCCCGACACCGTTTGTTGAAGAGACTGTCTTTTTCCCATTGGAAATTCTTCCCTGCTTTGTCGAAGATTAATTGAGCATATAAATGTGGGTTCATTTCTGGGTTTTCTATTCTGTTCCATTGATCTGTGAGTCTATTTCTGTGTCAGTACCATACTGTTTTGGTTACTACACCCTTGTAATACAACTTGAAGGCTGGAATTGTGATGCCTCCAGCTTTGCTTTGCTTTTTCAAGATTGCTTTGGCTATTCAGGGTCTTTTGTGGTTTCATACACATTTTAGGATTGTTCTAGCTCTGTGAAAAATGCTATCGGTATGTTGATAGGGATTGCATTAAATGTGTAGATTGCTTTGGGTACTATAGACATTTTAATAATGTCTATAATGTCTGTATTTTTCTTACAATCCATGAGCATGGAATGTATTTCCATTTGTGTAATTTTCAATTTCTTTCATCAGTGTTTTCTAGTTTTCAGAGTACAGAGGTCTTTACCTCTTTGGTTAGGCTTATTCCTAGTTATCTTATTATTTTTGGTGCAATTGTAAATGGTTTCATTTACATTATTGCTGCTTCATTATTGGTATAGAAATGCAACAGATTTCCGTACATTGCTTTTGTATCCTGCAACCGTACTGAACTTGTGTATCAGTTCTCGCACTTTTTGGTAGTCTTTCAGGTTTCTACAGAGAGTATCATGTCATCAGCAAATAGCGGAAGTTTGACTTCTTCCTTTCTAATATGGATGCCTTTTATTTCTTTTCTTGTCTGATTGCTGTGGCTAGGACTTCTAGTACCATGTTAAATAACAGTGGTGAAAGTGGACAACCCTAACTTGTTCCTGATTGTAGAGGAAAAGCTCAGTTTTTCCCCATTGAGGATGATACTAGCTGTGGCTTTTCCATATATGGGCTTTGTTATGTTAAGGTATGTTCCTTCTAAATCTACATTACTGAAGGTTTTTATCATGAATGCATGTTGCTCTTTGTCAAATGCTTTTTCTGTATCTATTGAAATGATCTATGGTTCTTATCCTTTCTTTTATTAATGCAACAGACCATGTTGATTGATTTGTAAATATTGAACCACCCTTGCAAACCAGGAATAAATCCCAGTTGATTGCGGTGAATGATTTTTTTTTCAAAGTATTGTTGGATTCAGTTTGCTAGTATTTTGTTGAGGAGTTTTGCTTCTATGTTCATCAGGGATATTGGTCTGTAGTTCCCTTTTTTTTAATGGTGTCTTTATCTGGTTTTGGTATCAGGGTAATGCTGGCCTCATAGAATGAATTTGGAAGTTTTCCCTCTCCTTCTATTATTTTGGAATAGTTTGAGAAGAAGAGTTATTAACTCCTTTAAATGTTTGGTAGAATTCACCTATGAAGCCATCTGGTCCTGGACTTTTTTCTTTTTTCTTTTTTTTTAATGTTTTATTTATTTTTGAGACAGGGAGAGACAGAGCATGAACAGGGGAGGGTCAGAGAGAGGGAGACACAGAATCTGAAACAGGCTCCAGGCTCTGAGCTGTCAGCACAGATCCCGATGCAGGGCTCGAACTCACGGAACACGAGATCATGACCTGAGCTGAAGTCGGCTGCTCAACTGACTGAGCCACCCAGGCGCCCCCTTTTTTAAATTTTTTTTTAATGTCTATTTTTGAGAGAGAGAGAGAGAGAGAGAGAGAGGGAGAGAGAGAGAGAGAGAAGAGGGGCAGAGAGAAAGGGAGACACAGAAACTGAAGCAGGCTCCAGGCTTCATGCTGTCAGTACAGAGCCCAACGCCGGGCTTGAGCTCATGAACCACGTGATCATGACCTGAGCGGAAGTCAGACACTTAACTGGCTGAGCCACCCAGGTTGCCCCCTCCCTGCCCCGCCTTTTTAGAGTTTTTTGATTACTGATTCAATTTCATTGTTGGTTATCGGTCTGTTCAAGTTTTGTATTTCTTCCTTTTTCAGTTTTGGAAGTTTACATGTTTCTAGGAATTTACCTACTTCTTCTAGATTGTACAATTTGTCGGCATATAGTTTTCCATAATATTCTCTTATAATTGCTGGTATTCCTGTGGTGTTTGTTATTTCTCCTCTCTCATTTGTGATTTTATTTATTTGGGTCCTTTCTCTTTTCTTTTTGATAAGTCTGGTTAGAGGTTTATCAATATTATTAATTTTTTCAAAGGACCAGCTCCTGGTTTCATTGATCTGTTCTATTGGTTGTGTTTTTTGTTTTGTTTTAGCATCTATATCATTTATTTCTGCTCTAATCTTTATTATTTCCTTCCTCTGCTGGCTTTAGGCCTTGTTTGGTGTTCTTTTTCTGACTCCTTTAGGTGTACATTAGGTTGTCTATTTGAGATTTCTCTTGCTTCTTGAGGTGAGCCTGTATCTATGTACCCCCCTCTTAGGACTGCTTTTGCTATATCCTAAAGGTTTTAGACTATTGTGTTTTCGTTTTCATTTGTTTCCATGTATTTTTCTCCCCCCTCCCTTTTTGAAGTAGGCTCCAGGCCCAATGTGGGGTCTGAACTCTCAACTCCAAGATCAAGAGCAACATGCTCTAATGACTGAGCCAGCCAGGTGCCCCTTTTTAATTTCTTTTTTTATTTCCTGGTTGACCCATTCATTGTGTTATGTAACCTCCATGTATTTGTAGTCTTTCCAGACTTTTTCTTGTGGTTGATTCCTAGTTTCATAGTATTGTGGTCAGAAAAGGTGCATGGGATAACTTCAATCTTCTTGTATTTGTTGAGGCCTGTTTTGTGGCCTATTATGTGATCTCTTCTGGAGAATGGAGAACATTCTGGAGAATGTTCCACGTGCACTTGAAAAGAATGTGTATTCTGCTCTTTTAGGGTGAAATTTTCTGAATATATCTGTTAAGTACATCTGATCCAGTGTACCATTCAAGGCCAAGGTTTCCTTTCTGATTTTCTATTTGTAACATCTGTCCATTGATGTAAGTAGGGTATTAAAGTGCCCTATTGTTGTTGTATAATTATCTATTAGTTTCTTTATGTTTGTTCTTAATTGTTTTATAGATTTGGATGCTCCCATGTTGGTGGCATAATATTTACAACTGTCGTATCTTCTTGTGTTGTATTTTATTTTTTTATATAATATTTATTTTATTATATAGTTCCCTTCTTTTTTTCTTTTTATGGTCTTTGTTTTAAAGTACAGCTACTCTGACTTTCTTTTGACATCCATTTGCATGATAAATGCTTCTCCATCTCCTTACTTTGAATCTGCAGGTGTCTTTAGGGGTAAACTGAGTCTCTTATAGGCAACATATAGAAGGACCTTGGTTTTCTACCCATTCTGACACCCTATGTCTTTTGATTGGAGTGTTTACTCCATTTACATTCACAGTAATTATTGATAGATACGTATTTATTTCCGTTTTATTACTTGTATTTTGGTTGTTTCTAGAGATATTCTCCAATCCTTTCTTGTCTTTCTTTCATGCTTTGTTGATTTTCTTTAGTGGTATATTTGGATTCTTTCTCTTTGTTCTTTGCATGTTTATTAGTGGTTTTTGGTTATTATCAGCTGTGTGTATAACCTCTTCTGCATATGGCAGTCTGTGTTAAGTTGATGGTTGTTTAAATCTGAACCCATTCTAGGCCCTGTCCTGTGCTCCCAGAGCCTGGATATTCTCCTTCACCCCCATCTTCACACATCATTGTTTGCTGTCCTTCTTCCTCACAAGACTTCAAGAGCTGGGAAGTCAGGAACCATGTCTCTCCTTTTTTCTACCATATCCCCAGTTCAAGGGCTGCAGTGAATACACACTGAACTTTTGTGCCAATCAGAAAAAGGCCCTCTCCAGGCAATAGGTTTTTCTCTCTTGTTTTAGTGGGAGCCACGTGCCAGAATATTAGAGCTTGGGCTAGATTCGGCCTTCCTTTACCCCACTCGGTCAGGTATTTTTGTGCAAAGCAAAGACCACACAACCATACACAGTGGCCTTGAAAAGCATCAACCAAGTGCTTTGTGGGACAAAAGAAAAGAAGATACCCACAAGTAGCCTTGGGCTAGTCACTGAGTTATGTGTAAAAGGATCGCTTATCATTCCTTTTATAATGGAATGCATAGCAGAAAAGGCTGGAAAATCCTTCAGAACAGGTGAAAGAGATTTCATAACTATTTTTTTTTCCAACGTTTTTTAATTTATTTTTGGGACAGAGATAAACAGAGCATGAACGGGGGAGGGGCAGAGAGAGAGGGAGACACAGAATCGGAAACAGGCTCCAGGCTCTGAGCCATCAGCCCAGAGCCCGACGCGGGGCTCGAACTCACGGACCGCGAGATCGTGACCTGGCTGAAGTCGGACGCTCAACCAACTGTGCCACCCAGGCGCCCCTGAGATTTCAAAGCAAGAAAGAGAGGTATGAACAATTCACATATCTAATAGGGCTGTCGCAGCATTGTGTTATAGTATAGTTGGCAATCTTTTTTTCTTAGTAAGTTGTGCACAAAATAATGGTGCATCTTCCAATCTATGGCATCCTAGATATGATAATACATGAACATCAGTTAGGGATTATATTCAGGTGCACGTAAAAGAGACTGAACTCCACTGGCATCACCAAATATAGTTTATTTTCCTCGTGTGCTGAGAAGCATGGAGGCAGGCAGTCCTGGGATGGTCTGTCAGCTCTATGATGTCGTCAGTCATGGTTCCCAGTAAGTACCCAGGTTCTGTCTCTGTTCCTTCTACTCCCACCATATGGCTTTCTCATGATTCCCTCAAGGCTCACAAGGGATGGGTGACCAGCCGTGTCTGGCACACAGTGGTTTCCATTATGGTCTTGTCTATTTAGCGGGTTTTTTTTTTTTTTTTTACTATTAGGTGGGATCTCAGTCTTTATTTTAGCTTTGCCCTTTATTTTTTATTCTTATCAATTGCTGTATTATTTAGCTGTGATTTTTGTTTCCTCTGTGGACCATCAATGTTCCATTAATTCTATTCTTTACCAATTCATGGAGCTGTTTTGCAGTGTCAGCATTTACTTATTAGCCTCACTCTTCTTTGTCTCTCTTAGCCTCGTTAGTATCAGATGATTTCTTCTCATCTTGGAATCTTTGGGGAGTATCGCCGGTCCCACCATTGTGCATAATTTGTCTTCTGTGATTTTGCCTTCCCCTTCAGTTTTGTCATTCTTCTTATTTGATTTTTGTTGTTAAAACATTTAGATTTGAGGGGCGCCTGGGTGGCTCAGTCAGTTGAGCATCCGACTTCGGCTCAGGTCATGATCTCACAGCTCGTGAGTTTGAGCCCTGGTCGGGCTCTGTGCTGACAGCTCAGAGTCTGGAGCCTGCTTCGGATTCTGTGTTCCCCTCTCTCTCTGTCCCTAACCCACTCACATTCTGTCTCTGTCTCTCTCAAAAATAAATAAACATTAAAAAAAAATATTTTTTTAATTTAGATTTGCTTGTGGTTTTGGAAGTTTGTCTTTTTTGTTTTTGTTATTGCCATGTTTTTCTTTTTACCCCAGAAATTGTAACTGTGCATGTGTTTTTAATTTTTTAATGTTTTATTCATTTTTGAGAAACAGAGACAGAGCATGAGTGGGGAGGGGAATAGACAGAGGGGAGACACAGAATCCGAAGCAGGCAGCAGGCTCCAGGCTCTGAGCTGCCAGCACAGAGCCTGACATGGGGCTCGAACTCACAGACTGTGAGATCATGACCTGACCTGAAGTCAGCTGCTGAACCGACTGAGCCACCCAGGCAACCCTGTGTGTATGTGTTTTAAGGATTTTGTCAGAAGAAATGACCTGCACTATTGCTTATCGAATTCATAGGGATATCTAATGTGGAGTAATTGTATAAAAACACACTGATGTTGCGGGAAAATCGGAATCTTCAATATTTTCCTTCAGCTCTCATCTAGTATCAATTACCTTCATTTAAAAAGATTATGTTTCTGAGGCACCTGGCTAGCTCACTCAGTAAAGCATGCGACTCTTGATCTCAAAGTTGTGAGTTCAAGCCCCACGTTGGGTGTAGAGATTACTTTTATTTTTGAAAAAAAATTTTAAAGTGTGTTTATTTATTTTGAGGGAGAGAGAGGGAGCATGAACAGGGGAGGGGCAGAGAGAGAGGGAGCGAGAGTGAATCTCAAGCAAGCTCTGCCCTGTCAGCGCAGAGCCCGATGTGGGGCTCGAACCCACAAACCATAGGATCGTGACCTGAGCCAAAGTCGAACACTCAACCGACTGAGCCACCCGGGTGCTCTGAGATTACTCAAAAAAAGATTTTTTTTTTTTTTACAAAGTTTGTGTTCCTTATTAGAATGTTATCATTTATCATCAGGAACTGACAAATTAGGGCTTCTGGACAAATCTTGCTCATTATTTGTTTTTGTTAGCTAAATTTTAGGGGAACAGGGCTATACCCATTCATTTAAACATTTTGTGCCACAAAGGCAGAGTTAAGTATTTGTGACAAAGACCACACGGTCCTCAGAGTCGAAAACATTTACTATCTTGCTTTTTTAAAAAAGGTTTGCTGACCCCTGTACAGAGTCTAATTTAATCCTACAGCAGGCATATAAGGTACATAGCATAGCATCACTTAAACTAAGAGAGGTTATGCAATCTGCTCAAAGTCACGTAGCTGGTAAATAACAGTGCCAGGCTCTGGTCCCAAGTCAGGGACCCTACTATTTAGGCTAGCCTCTTTTACGTACACAGAGCCATTTTCATCTCACAAACATTCTCTTGTTCTTCTTTTTCCACACGAGAAAACGTTCGCAGAGCTGGTGGACAACCAAGGCAGGATTTGAACCCACATCAGTCGACAGCCCCACTGGTCTGCTCTTTCTACCAGACAACACTGCCTCTAAAGATTATATTGTTAGATATTTTGTATTACTTCTCAAACATTCCGTGAGCAGCAATGATTTGATCCTAGCTTTAAAAAAATGTGTCACGAAATCAATACCGGGTCCAGTTCCCTCCAGAAGTGAAAGGAAAACTGTTGGCAGGGGAGTGATATTTTTTGACTGATCCATTTTTGTCCTTTCTGATCCCTAAAGCATTTGGGGACATCATTTACCTAACAAAGTAGTCACTGCAGGAACGTGGTAAGCCTGAGAGAATTTGCTGTGTTCTAGCACTGCCTTCCCCCTATTTTTTCCCCTCTGGATCAGCAGGCAATAAATGCAAAATTACTCCTTATAGGAAGTCACTATGCGATCCCATTAGTTTGATTGGAAGCCTACAGTTTAAAAAAGAAACTGGATCAGATTCTCCCTCCATATTTCTTTTGACCTTTGAACATGTAACACTAAAAGGTAATCATCATTTTATGATGTTCAAAGATTCGCGTTTTATCAAAGTACAGACAGGATGCATGAGACAAGTAGGTCCCCACATCCCAACTGTGCGGCATTGGGTTGTAATTCCATATGGCTTTGTGGGAAGGAATTGGCAGCCTGATGGAAGTTAGTAGAACTAGAGAGACAGCATCCATCGGCAACAAAATAGGAAAAGAGGCTGTGATGAAGACAGAGAAAGAAACAGAGATCCCCCTTGCAGATTTCCAAGTGAGTCTTACAGGCACAAGCAAGTGATGTGACACAGACATAGTGACATGGCTGTGGGGCCAGTCCTCGCTGGCACCCCTGATGTGTGAGGTTATCACTGTGCTTGTTCCACACCTGGAAGAGCCTCCTCTGAAGTCTCACCAGGAAAACACAGGGGGAGAGAAGGGCACACAGCAAGACTGAAGGGCCACCACCTGATGGAAGGGCCTCTAAAATGCAGCCTTCCATCCATGACAGAGCAGGCCTGGTAATGCATTTTGTTCCCCCACTGGTTTGTTTTTATCCCATAGGATCAAACAGCATGGACCTGATTTGCATCACAGACAAGAGTGCATTTGCCCATTCTTTGTTGGGTTTCTTCTAAGAAGCAGCAGTTTTAGGCTTGGAGTCCATTGTACAGAGAGCAAGGAAGGAATAGAAAAACACTCCTGGGACAAGGGGTTCCCTTCTAATTATATTTCTGCAAGCCTTCTGTTTACTTCCCAGGCTGCCCTTAATCAAGCCCCAGGGCACTAACAAGCCACAGGTGAAATTCACACCAGGCAGTCTGTGGGGGGTTGGAAATTGACACCAGTAATTCCCAACGGGCTATTTTTGCAAAGGTGTAAAGTTTATTTTCTTAAATTACTTGGAATACACTTCCCATGATTTTAGAGGCTCCTTTAAAGGACCCAAAAGATCTAGCAGAAGGTATGGGAGGTGATTGTGATTATAAGGACTTTTTGAGATTAGTTATGACCCCGGTCTGAAGTACTCAGAACATTGCTGTTGTCATTGTCATGCTTTTTTTTTCCTTCAGAAGCCACTGCAACAGGGCAGAGGCACAACAGATTGCTTACTCTGCCAGCCTCCAAGAACCACTGAAAAAAAAGTAATTTGCAGAATTGGTGGGGGAGTCGAGTGAGGCATGCAGTGAGAAAAGAACCAGGTGTTCGTTATTTCATTTGTATTAGGCCAAAGAGACAAATTCATTCATGAAACAAAAATACAGACTAGGTCATAGTAGAGAAAATCCATGCTCTGAGAGACCAGCTGGATGACCTTGAGCGACCACTGGAGAGAACCATTGATCTGAAGGAAAGTGACCCAACAGGCTGCTTTTCTGTCTTGTTTTGACAAAAAGTATTCCCACGTGTGGTTATGGTGGTATGGCACAGGTCAACCGGTTTAACTAGCTTCTCTGATTTCTACCAAGAGCACATGGACACCATTTATTTTCTTTCTTCCTTTCTTTCTTTTCTTTCTTTCTTTCTTTCTTTCTTTCTTTCTTTCTTTCTTTCTTTCTTTCTTCCTTCCTTCCTTCCTTCCTTCCTTCCTTCCTTCCTTCCTTCCTTCCTTCCTCTTTCTCTCTCTCTTTCTTTCTCTCTCTCTCTTTCTCTCTCTCTCTCTCTCTCCCTCCCTCCCTTCCGTCTTTCTTTTCTTTTTTAAATGTTTATATATTTTTGAGACAATGCGAGAGACAGAGTGCAAGCAGGAGAGGGGCAGACAGAGGGAGACAGAATCCGAAGCAGACTCCAGGCTCCGAGCTGTCAGCCCAGAGCCCGACGCGGGGCTCGAACTCACAAATCATGAGATCGTGACCTGAGCCGAAGTAGGACGCTTAACCGACTGAGCCACCCAGGCGCCCCAGACACCACTTTCTGACTTGTGTGATCAACAAACAGAGATGATTTGATTTAAGAAATAGCAGATAGTAGAAAGAGGACAAACAAAACATGTACAGATTAGATTCTTGTTATTTTCAAGTGTTGGGGTAATCAAAACGTCTCAGAAGAGCGAGAACGCAGGGGTTCCCTAACGGAGGCGAGCTGGGTCTAAGCTTGCTTGGGGCTGGGGTTGCCACGTACCGCCTCTTCCAGCAGCCCATCACTGGTGCCCCAAATAATATCACCGGGTTTGTTCCTTTGGGTTCGGCTTGGTTATTAAAGGACCAGTGCGTGGACTTTATAAAACCTTAAGTCTAGCCTAGCTTATTCGTGAGGTGTCCCGTTCCCCAATGTGGGAGATGACTGGGGAACGCATGCCTATAGACCTTCCAGAGGGTGGTTCTGGGCAAGGCGGAGCGTCACCAGGTGGCAGCTGGGAGAAGAGGAAGCTCTGGGGGTGGTAAGGGATGTTCTCACAGGGACGGAGAGTCAGAGAAAGCCAGCCTCACCCATTTCACAGTGTTTCCTGGGCTCGTGGTAAATTTGAGAAGGATGACAAAATATTGTTCAGACATCTGCCCCAGTTTCCTGCAAAGTTGGGAGAACTGAGGAGATGCCCCCGGATTTCAAAGGCCCTCTATCAACGTTATTTGTAAGACTGGGAGGAAAACCGCAGATGATCTGAGAGGCAACCCGTCGTTGGCAAGATCTCGACTTCTGAATTGACTCACGTTGTCCATCAGGGAGCTTTGGCCTCGGCGTGGCAGCCCAGACTGCACCGTGATCTTTGCAGAGTGATGGATGCAGGGGAAGCCAGCAGATGGTTTACAGGGATGTGGCCAAGGCACTAATAGCAACAGAGCCCAGCGCTTGCAATTGCTTAGTCAGCTGAGGCCTTCACATACCGCACAGACGAGGAAATGGGCTGTTACAGGGTCGTGTGAGGACAGGAGTGGAGCCTGAGTCCTGGTTGGACGAAGCAGATTTCCTCTAATCTCCTCAGCACTTAGTCACGGGGGGGTGCAGCCCTATGGAGCTTCACAAAATTCTCTACGAGAGTCTCTCATGCTTTGTGTGATTTCATGCTCCTAGGATATTTTCTGCCATCTTTTGGTGATATTTGGAGCTCACCAAATTAGAAAAGTTTTCGTGTGTATGGAAGTTGTCTTCGTACACCAACGTTCTAGGATTTTTTTTTTTCCTTTTATTTTTGATGTCATTCTTTTTGTTTGTTTGTTTGTTTTTAATTCCAGTATCGTTAACATGCAGTGTTACATTAGTTTCAGGGGTACAATATAGTGATTCAAAATGCGATACACAGCTCCGTGCTCATCGTGATAAGTGTATTCTTAATCCCCTTCCTCTATTTCACCCATCCCCCTACCCGCCTCCCTTCTGGGAACCATTGGTTTGTTTTCTATGGTTATGAGTCGGCTTTTTTGTTGGTCTCTTTGTTCTTTTGTTTTGTTTCTTAAATTCCATATGTGAGTGAAATCATGTGGTAATCATCTTTCTCTGACTGGCTTATTTCATTTCGCACTATGCCCTTTAGATCCATCTATGCTGTTGCAAATGGCAAGATCCCTCTCTTTTTTATGGCTGAGTAATATTCCACCACCTTCCCACATCCCGCCACCCCCCCCCAACCCCACCACATCTTCTTTATCCATTCATCTGTTGATGGACACTTGGGCTGCTTCCATAATTTGGCTATTCTACATAGTGCTGTGATAATAGGGGTACATGTATCCCTTTGAATTAATATTTTCATATTTTTTGGATAAATATCTAGTAGTGCAATTAGTGGCTCATAGGGTAGTTCTATTTTGAACTTTTGGAGTAACTTCCCTACTGTTTTCTACCGTGGCTGCATCAGTTTGCATTCCTACCAACAGTGCACGAGGGTTCCTTTTTCTCCGAGTTCTCACCACCACCTGTTGTTTCTTGTGTTTTTGATTTTAGCCATTCCAACTGGCGTAGGGAGAGATCTCACTGTAGTTTCGATTTGTGTATCCGTGATGACGAGTGATGTTGAGCATCTTTTCATGTGTCGGTTGGCCCTCTGGATGCCTTCTTTGGAGAACTATCTATTCATGTCTTCCGCCCATTTTTAAATTGGATTATTTCATTTCTGAGTGTTGAGTTTATCAGTTCTTTAGATATGTTTTGGATACTAACCCTTTATTGGATATGCCATTTGTAAATATCTTCTCCCATTCTCTAGGTTGCCTTTCAGTTTTGTTGACTATTCTCTTCCCTGTGCACAAGTTTCTATTTTGATGTAGTTCTAATAGTTTCTTTTCGCTTTTGTTTCCCTTGCCTCAGGAGACATCTAGAAAGAAGTTGCTGTAGCCAGTGTCAAAAAACTTACTGCCTATGCTCTCTTCTAGGATTTTTATGGTTTCAGGTCTCACATTTAGGTCTTTAATCAATTTTGAGTTTATTTTTGTATATATTGTAAGAAAGTGGTCCAGTTTCATTCTTTCGCATGGAGCTGTCCAGTTTTCCCAAGCCGATTTGTTGAAGAGACTTTTTCTCATTGCATATTCTTTCTTGCTTTGTCAAAGATTAATTGACCATATAATTGTGGGTTTATTTCTGGCTCTACTGTTCTATTCCATTGATCTATGTGTCTATTTTTGTACCAGTACCATGGCGTTTTGATTACTACAGCTATATCTTGATATCTGGGATTGTGATACCTCCAGCTTTGCTCTCCTTTTTCAAGATTGCTTTGGCTATTTGGGGTCTTTAGTGGTTCCATACAAATTTTAAGATTAATTTTTCTAGCTCTGTGAAGAATTCTATCGGTATTTTGATAGAGATTGCATAAGATGTATAGATGGCTTTGGGTGGTATGGACATTTTAACAATATTTACTCTTCCAATCTATGAGCATCGAATATCTTTCCATTTGTTTGTGTCATCTTCGTTTCTTTTTTAAAAATTTTTTTTAATGTTTATTTGTTTTTGAGAGAGAGAAACACACACACACAGAGTGCGAGCAAGGGAGGGGCAGAGAGAGAGGCAGACACAGAATCCGAAGCAGGCTCCAGGCTCCGAGCTGTCAGCACAGAGCCCCACGCGGGGCTCGAACTCACGAACCGTGAGATTATCACCTGAGCTGAAGTCGGACACTTAACCGACTGAACCACCCAGGTGCCCCTCATCTTCAATTTCTTTAATCAGTGTTTTACAGCTTTCAGAGTACAGGTCTTTCACTTCCTCGGTTAAGTTTCTTTCTAAGTATTTTATTGTTTTTAGTTCAATTTTAAGTGAGATTGTTTTCTTAATTTCCCTTTCTGCTAATTCATTATTAGAGTGTAGAAATGCAACAGATTTCTGTACATTAATTTTGTATCCTGTGACTTTACTAAATTCATTTATCAGTTCTAGTAGTTTTTTGGTGGAGGAATTAGGGTTTTCTATGTATAGTATCATGTCATCTGCAAATACTGAGAATTGTACTTCTTCCTTACCAATTTGGATGCCTTTTGTTTCTCTTTCTTGTCTGATTTCTGTGGCTAGGACTTCCAAAACTATGTTGAACAAAAGTGGTGAAAGTGGACATCCTTGTCTTACTCCTGAACTTGGGGGAGAAACTCTCAGTTTTTCCCCATTGAGTATGATGTTAGCTGTGGGCTTTTCATTGTGGGCTTTATTATGTTGAGGTATGTTTCCTCTAAATGTACTTTGTTGAAGGTCTTTATCATGAGTGTATTAGTTTTTTTTTTTTTTTCCTCATAGATTGTGGCTATAAAACTGAACTGATTAAGAAAAAACTTATATAGGGGCGCCTGGGTGGTGCAGTCGGTTAAGCGTCCGACTTCAGCCAGGTCACGATCTCGTGGTCCGGGAGTTTGAGCCCCGCGTCAGGCTCTGGGCTGATGGCTCGGAGCCTGGAGCCTGTTTCCGATTCTGTGTCTCCCTCTCTCTCTGCCCATCCCCCGTTCATGCTCTGTCTCTCTCTGTCCCAAAAATAAATAAAAAACGTTGGGAAAAAAATTAAAAAAAAAAAAAAACTTATATAAGTAGTTCCCAGTTGGGAGAGGAGGTGCTGAGGATTATTTTATATATATAAAAAAACACAGCCCCAGCCATAAATATTATATATATAAAATATGTATATAAAAACATATAAAACTGGAGCCTTCACAAATATTATATCTTTACACAATATATAAATTATAATATAACTGGGCCCCACCCACAAATATTCTGATCTGTCCCATCCCGTCCCCCAATCCTTTTAAGTTGAGTTATTTCATTGGTATTTTGGCTACGATTGCACTCAGATGTGGGAAACAGAAAATACATCTACAGTGGCTTAAACAGAAAAAGAATGATTTTCTCACACAATAAGTAATGTGGAGCTGGTGGGTTTGGTTCAGCAGTTAGACACGACAGGGTCTACCCAGGGTGGTGCCCTTGGCCTCTTCCTTCATAAATGCAAGGCAATGGCTATAGTGTGCCAATCCTGCCCCTCGGCGGGAAAGGAGACGGGGAACTGGGGCATGCCAGCTTTCCAGCAGCGGCCTGGGAAGGCTTCTGCTTCTGCCTCTTGGGTCTGAACTGGGTCAGTCGGATGCCTCCAGCTGCAAGGAAGGATGTATAGCCAGAGGGGACAAGGAGAAGATGTTGGGAAGGGTTGGGGTACCCATTCCACGAATCTGCCACAGTTAGTTGCTAGAATGGCGAGAAAAACAACCAGCTTTGGCTGCTTGACTATCACCATTGATGTGATACCTTCTTCTGCCTCTAATGTGAGATTTGCATTGTACGGATTGGCTGCGAAATTTTGGTCCTTGGGGACACCATCTAATAAAGGGAGAGCTTTTTCAGGATGTGAATTCTTGAGATCAAATCTTTATTCTCAAGCCGTTCTACCCCATGTTTAACCGGGAGGTAAACTGTGCTGAACTGTGAAAAAGAGAAAACTCAGTGTCTGTCAATAGCTTCGCTGGGTGGAGTAGAGTGTGCCTGGGGGCTATCCAGATAGATTTGTTCTTTTCAGTGCAGACATGATGAGCAGGGTTTTTTGCGCATTTTATTTGTTTATATTTTTATGCCAGTGTAATTGACATACAATGTTGTATTAGCTTCAGGTGTACAATACAGCGATTGAACACTTCTAGACATTACCCAGTGCTCATCCTGATAAGGGTTCTCTTAATCCCCTTCACCTGTGTCACCATCCCCCCCCCCACCTCCCTGTACGTTCTCTGCTGTGAAGGGTTTGGTTTTTTGTCTCTTTTTCTTTCTTCGTTTGTTTTGTTTCTTACATTCCACATATGCGTGAAATCATATGGCATTTGTCTTCCCGTGATGAGAGATTCTGAAGGAGTCCTTCCAAGGATAGACCAAAACAGAAATCAAAACAGTTGTGCATAATTACGAACTACTGACGCAGCAGAGGCGGAGATCCAGTCTACTTCTGACTCTGCCACTGTCCAACTGTGTGACCTTAGGCAAGTCAGTAGTGTCTGTGGGGTTTTATTTCCACATACGGGAAACGATGACGCTGGATTCGGCGATCTTTGTTTTAAATATGAAGGAAAATGAGGTTCCCCTGAAGGCTGAACGTTAATTGACTAATCAGATGGAGTACAGAATATACGGCTTATGGTTTGGATATCATCAATTAAAATTGAGCCAGTTTGCACAAAATTTTACTTAAGAAGTGCTGAAATGACATTTCTAGCTTAGATCTCTCTGCTGAATGTACGTAGCTGACCCCCGAGCATCTCTTAGGGGATAATCCGCTGCAGGAATTTCTTTATTTTATTTGCGTTTATTTAAAAATTTTGTTTATTTATTTAGAGAGGGACAGAGACCGCATGAATTGGGGAAGAACAGAGAGAGAGAGAGAGAGAGAGAGAGAGAGAGAGAATTCCAGGCAGGCTCCACACTCTCAGTTCTGAACCTGACAGAGGGCTTGAACTCACAAAACTGTGAGATCATGACCTGAACAGAATCCAAGAATAGGATGCTTAGCTGGCTGAGCCACCCAGGCACTGCCTCCGTGGTTGAGAATGGTACCTACTTCTCATGCAGACCTGCTCCTCCTGAGTTTTCTAGCTCAGTGAATGAACTCTCCATTCAGCCTCTTGATTCTCTCTTCTGCGTATCTGTGTCCCTAAACCTCTCTCTGCCCCCACTGCCACCATCCTGGCCAACTTGACCTCTCACGTGATTGCCACAGCAGTCACCCAGCTGGTTTGTCCTAGCCTTGCGAGCCATTCACATGATCTTCCTCCAACGCAAATGTAATTATTCTTTCACTCAGCAAATATTTATTGAATGTTTCCTACAGGACTGTCCCCGTTCCAGTCCCTGGGGATTCGGTAGTGTACAAAATAAAGTCTTCACCTTTGTGGAACTTACATTACAGAAGAGGCAGTCTGTAAGTCAATGAACAAATGGATATATTACTAACGTGATGGATGCGGTGAGTGCTGTAAAGAAAATCTTGAGAGGAATGTTTTTAGATAGGGTGGTCAAGGAAGATACTTGCAGGGTGATAATGGGTGGGAACGAAGTGAAAAAGCAAACTAGGTGATTGTCAGGGGAAAGAATGTTCCAGAATGAGAAAGCCCTGGGAGGAGGGGGGAGGGGCTTGCTTGGTGAATTCAAAGAGCAGTAAGGAAGCCAGTGGAGTGTCAGTGGAGAGAAACAGGGGCAGAGTGGACATGAGGCCCCAGCGGTGACAAGGGACCAAATTACTAGAGACCTGACCGGCCACTGAAAAATTTCTGGGGGTGGGGGGCGGGGGGGGAAGGGAGGGAACATGGTGGCCACACTGAGGTTTCTTTTTTTTTTTTTTTTAACGTTTTTTTATTTTTGTGGCAGAGGGAGACAGAGCATGAACGGGGTAGGGGCAGAGAGAGCGGGAGACACAGAATCGGAAGCAGGCTCCAGGCTCTGAGCCATCAGCCCAGAGCCCAATGCAGGGCTCGAACTCACGGACCGCGAGATCGTGACCTGAGCTGAAGTCGGACGCTTAACCGACTGAGCCACCCAGGCGCCCCACACTGAGGTTTCAAACTAACCTTTGCTGTGTAGAAAATTAACTGTAAAGGATCAAGAATGGTCACAGCGAGATCAGTTAGTAAGCTTTTGCTAGCTTTGGAGGATTTGTTTCATTTTTCTTATTGTGGTAGAATACACATAATCTAAAATTTACTATTTTAACCACTTCTAAGTGTCCAGGTCAGTGGCCTTATACACTGTCACACTGCTGTGCCGCCATCACTGCCATCCGCCTCTGGCACATTTGCATCTTCTCAAGCTGAAACTCATTAAATACTCATGAGTCCCCGTTGAACACTCACCCTCCATTCCCTCCTCCCCAGCATTCAACTTTCTGTCTTTGTGAATCTGACCATGCTGGGTCCCTAATATAAGGAGAATTGGATAACATCTGTCTTCTTGTCTCTGACGCGGTCGCTTAGCAGTAATGTCTTCAAGGTTCCTCCATGTAGTGGCACGTCTCACACCTGCCCTCCTTTTTAAGGCTGAATAATATTCCACTGCACGTGTATAGCATTTGTTCATCCATTCGTCCGTTGGTGGACACGCGTGAATGGTGCTGCTGTGAACGTGGGTGGACGAAGATCTCTTCAAGCCGCTGCTTTTGATTCTTTTGGGTCGACGCCCAGAGGTGGAGTTGCAGGATCATGGGGTAATTTCTGGGGGTCTCTTTCAATGGCGGAGGACGGGAACCTCCACCTCTCCTCAACGTTTCTCAGCGGTTTTCTACCGCCACCAGGACCAAGTCCGAAGTCTGGTGAACGTGGCTCAAACATCCCACCCGGTGTAGTCCTCGCCCAACTCTCAAAGTCCCCACATCCACCTTCTGACTTCTAGCGAACTTCTTTGAACCCCTGCAACAGGCCGCATGGTTTCCTCTTCTGAGAATTGACCCCCGACCCCAGCTGACTTGTACTTATTGTTAGTTCCCCCTGAGGACTTACACTTCTCAGCCCACCAAGTTCAGGTTAGGTTTCTAATGCCTCCATCCTGTGTGCTCCCCCAGGACCTTGCCTTGCCTACCGTATGCGTGGCCATCCTTAAGCGCTGTCCTACCTCACTCTTGCCCTTGACACGGTAGATGCTGTGTCTGACACGGACCTACTACCTACCTCCCAGTGGAAAGAGTATTTATTGAATAAATGAACAAAGGTGGACATACAATAAAATTATAATCTGTCCTTTCCTCGAGACACAGTGCTTTGAAACATGAGTTACAAACGAAAACACCCCCAGGGGCCACATAACACAACTTCCTGATGCTGAGTGTGGGAGCTTAATAGACAGAGTGGGGGGCGTGGCTTTCCAGAGCTCCTCTTGTACAGTTCTGGGCAGTAGGATCACTGCATGACTATTTAAATCAAAACTTGTTAAATGAAATAAAATTTAAAGTCAGACCCTTCATCAAACTAGCCACATTTCATGAACGCAGTAGGTAGTCACATGTGACTATTGGCTACCATACTGCACAAGGCAGATATAGAACATTTTCATCATTGTAGAAAGTTCTCTTCAATGGTGCTGTTCTAAGGAGTGTATGTCCCACCGAAGTCATTCAGGTTTAAAATTTTGACCACCGGGCTGGCTGAGCAGAATACTTCGGCACCCCAGTTTCGATTCCCTGCTCTCAAAGACGAGTCTTCCGATAAAGCCAGACACTGGGAGATTGCAGCACTGGGATTTGTCTTTGCGGAAATGACAGTTCCATTGACAAGACAATGACAGTGAGGACATTGCTTATTACCCACTTTATGTGGTGGCCTTTTCCTGAAAACCCTGGAGGAAATTTCTCTCCGATTTTAGCGTCAGGAATAGTTGTATGTATATTTTTCCATCACAGTCTAATTCTGTAATTGATCAGATTTCCCTTTTTGCATTGGTGTCTAAACGAGTCAAATGTGACCCAGTGCTCGCAGGTGAGCCAAACCTCATTCTGTGCATAAAACCCTTAGCTCAGTCTTATTTTTCTTATTCCTCCTACCTTCAGACAAATCCTGTGGCTTTTTTTTTGTAAATGCATTCCCCCACCCTGCCGGTGAATCCAATCTACTTATTTGGTGCTATACAGTATCCCATATATATGCACTATAGGTTAATTCTCAACCCCTTTATTGATAGGTATTTGAATTGTTTCCATTCTTCCCTATTACAGACAATGCTAATGGATGTCCCTGTGCATATATATCTTTGCCCTGGTGCATGAGAGGGCACTGAGAAATGGAACCACCGGGCTATGCTTATTCTTAGCTTTGAGAGGTTGTCAAATTGCCTTCCAAAGTTTTGTAACAATTTATGTCCTGCCAGCTCTGTATGAGATTCTCACTCTTACCTCCTGCTCTCATTGGGAATGGTTTCCATTTCTGTGAACATAATGGGCTGAAATATCCCATTGTTGTTTTGTTTTGCGTTTTCCCCCAAGCACTGGTGATACTCTGTTTTCATACTTGCTTGTCTAATTGTGTTTCCTCTTAGGTGACCTTCCAGGACATCCTTTGCCCATTTTCTACTGGATTGTTTATCATCTTCTAGTTGATGGAAGGGAACTATGTAAATCTGTTTTTAAAAATAACAGCTTTCTTGGGATATTATGCACATAACCATAAAACCAAGCCTTCTGAAGTATACAATTCAGTGGTTTTTTAGTATATGCCCAGAATTGTGTAACCATCACCATCATCTAATTTTAGAACGTCTTCACTGCCCCAAAAAGAAACCCGGTAGCATTAGCAGCCATTCCCTACTTCTCCCCACCCCCACCTCCTGGCCCCAGCCAACCACCAATCTACATTCTGTCTCAATGGATTTGCTTATTTTAGACATTTCATATAAATGGAATCATTTAATCACATCCATTTTGAAAAAAGATGGGCATATAAATAAACACTTTAATGAGTTATAAGGCAATTTTGCGTTTTTGAATTACGCAACTGGCCCACCATGCTTAGATGCTTTTTACTTGCATCTAAATCCTTTTCTCTTCCCTAACATAAGTTATGAATGATAAATATATACATTTTAAAATCCGCCTTCCCGATCCCTGGCATCTTTCACCTTCAAGGATTCCCGGAGATCAAAATCTTCCCTTTGAAAAGCATTGGCCTGAAGCAAATCATAGTCTAAACACAGCTCTTGTAAGAGCAGAGCTAAAATTCCGTTTTGTTTACATTTGGCTGAACTAAAAGGGGTCATTTCGAGAAAGAGTCAAGGACTAGAAAAGGAAATGGCCCAGAATGAGTCTAAAAGATTTAATGTTTAAAAATTGGGGAACGCTGAGGGGACTTGCAAACTATCATCAACTGCACGATTGAAAAGGAATCATGCAAAGTGTTAGGGTAACCGGCCAAACCAAAGCTCTTTAAGGGCAATCATCACAAAGTATGTATTTGAATGTATACATAATACCATGTACAGTGCAGAAATGAGAGCGTAGATCATAAAGTTCCTCTAGGAAATACATTCCTTGAGAATTGAAGATGGGGATGGGCGACAGGAGGGACGGGTGGTCTTGAATGAGAAACTTACAATCAGAAATTTTCAGCCCACGAGACAAAAAGGATTGGGTTAAACAGAAGTGAAAGTTAAATATAATCAGTAAATCAACTATAACGTTCATCTGTTCTGTTTCTCCCATCTTTCCAAAGCAAACAACGGTGGTGGTTATTGATTTTCTTTGTGCATTCTCATAGGCAAAACGGTGTTTTTAAATTTTATGGGTTGGAGGTTCCATATCGTGTTTTCGATGGAAGTATTCGTCCTAGTGTTCTGTTGGGTTTTAGAAATCCAAGTTATTTGAACATATCTTTCAACGTTAATCTGGTGTTATTTTTTTTTCCCCCTAAAATGTAAACTCTTGTAGAGGCTTTGTAAACACATCCAGGGTTTCACACATGCCCACGAGGCCCTAACAAATGCTATTTGCTGCCAGGCACAGATAGCGACCGTGGGTATTGTTACACGGGCTGGCATCTTCTCCTAGGAAGTATATGTATATCCGGATCTCTGGGGACATGTTAGATTTAAGCATAAGTGGGATTATAAGATAAATGCAATATTTTTTTTGACTTGAAACTTCCACTTACGTCTCGCCGGTTAGCCTCTTCTATTTATGCTGTTTTTAAAGAGAAAATGGTCAAATCCTCTAGTGGTTTCCTGAAATAACAATAAGGAGATTCATGAAACATAGTCTAACACTTCAGTCACCTCCCCTGCCTGTGGGAGCACAATCTAGACCTGAGAGTATTTTTAGGAACTGCAGTTTATGACTTTCAGGCACATGTAAACTAGAGCGGCAGGCAAGGTGTTTCCAAGCCAAGGACCTCCTGGTCTGTGTTTATGTCTCATTTGTGATGGACGGTGCAGACACTAACAGAGCGCTAACACGCTTCAAGCAGATTGGACCAATGGAAACGACAATGTGATCAACATCTTTTCTTTATTAATATGCTTATCAAGAGTTTTTACAGAGAGGAGTCGCCGTGCAACTTCTTTTGCAGGCAAACACACTTCAAAGTATTTCAATTAGAAAGGTCTAGTCAATAAAGAGAAGGTGTGCACCCCGGGCACTTACCAACGATCTCCGCTCTTAATTGGTTGCCAAAAAGCACAGCGGAAGCAATTAATATCCAGAGGAGCAGTTTGAAGGACATGTTAATTATTCATTTTCTTAAATCTCTCCGTTGCTGTTTCTGCAGTCTTGCCTGGCCTAAAAACAGCCATACTTTTCTCTACAAATGTTTCTCAGACTTTCACGTCCCAGGTTCCTGGGCCCTGTCCTCCCAGTTTTGATTTAGTTGGTCTGAGATAGGGCTCAGGGATCTGCACGTGTCAAATAGCACCAGGCGATTTTGTTTTTTTAATGTTTATTTATTTTTGAGAGAGAGAGAGACAGAGAGAGACAGAGTATGAGTCGGGGAGGGGCAGAGAGAGGGAGACACAGAATCCGAAGCGGGCTCCAGGCTCCAGGTTCTGAGCTGTCAGCACAGAGCCCGACACGGGGCTTGAACTCGCGAACCGCAAGATCATGATCTGAGCCACCCAGGCGCCCCAGCCCTAACAGATTTTGATCCAGGTGAAAGCACCGACCACGTTTGAGAAACTAGATGTGAATGCATCAAAATTTCCTACCTGCTGTGGTCCGACAGATTATGCTGAAGGTAGATGGCAGGCACTTTCCTCTGAAGAAAATTTCACATCTCTCGCAAAACCGTTGTTTTGATGATGTTATTCAGTGTTTCTTATGGGTCTTGTATATCAGAAATTATGCAAGGGGCACCTGGGTGGCTCAGTTGGTTGGGCTTCCAACTTCAGCTCAGGTCATGATCTCACAGTTCGTGGGTTTGAGCCCTGCGTCGGGCTCTGTGCTGACAGCTCGGAGCCTGGGGCCTGCTTTGGATTCTGTGTCTCCTTCTCTCTATGCCCCTCCCCTGCTCACATTTTGTCTCACTGTTTCTCAAAAACAAATAAATGTAAAAAAAATGAAAATAAAAAAAATTATGTGACCAATTTATCTGAGAATTTCCTGAGTGACAGGAAAAAGTTTTCCTCTCAAAAAAAACCTGAATTTCCTCCAACTAACAACCAAAAGAATAAAAATTATCTCCTCTCTCCCCACCCCTGGAATATATAGGGGAAGCTCAGAGAACAAAAAAAGCATCTTTTTTTAGGTTCTCAGCTGGACTTTTTCCTTGTTCTCTTCCTCAACAGGCTTCTGAACTTTCTTTTTTATAAACATCGTTTTATTTTTTATTTTTTTATTTTTTTATTTTTTTTTTAACATTTATTTATTTTTGGGACAGAGAGAGACAGAGCATGAACGGGGGAGGGGCAGAGAGCGAGGGAGACACAGAATCGGAAACAGGCTCCAAGCTCTGGGCCATCAGCCCAGAGCCTGACACGGGGCTCGAACTCACAGACCGCGAGATCATCACCTGAGCCGAAGTCGGACGCCCAACCGACTGAGCCACCCAGGCGCCCCATATAAACATCGTTTTAAAAAAATGTTTATTTACTTTTGAGACGGAGAGAGATAGACTGTGGGTGGGGTAAGGGGCACAGAGAGACTGGAGACCGAATGTGAAGCTGGCTCCAGGCTCTGAGCTGTCAGCACAGAGCCTGACGCGGGGCTCGAACTCACAGCCGTGAGATGAACTGAGCCTGACGCTTAATAGACTAGGCCACCCGGGCGCCCCCTGAACTTTCTTTCCTATTTAGGTTTTAGCTGTTCTGACACAGACCTCTCCTTATTGTTCTAATGCTTTCTGAGAAGTAGGGAAGAGAAATTATAAAACTCTAAGAAAATGTTTCATATAATTGTAGCTTCATAATGTTACCAATAGTTCTCTTGCATCATTTAACTGCAAGCCAGGGTCCTGTGTTGACCTGGACGATTTTTCTGGATTTTTTTTTTATTTGTTTTTTTTTTTTTTACATTTCTTTATTTATTTATTTTCTGTCTATAGTAAAACCTTTTTTTAATGAAATTTATTGTCAAATTGGTTTCCATACAACACCCAGTGCTCATCCCAAAAGGTGCCCTCCTCAATACCCATCACCCCCCCCCACATTTATTTATTCTTAAGACAGAGAGAGACAGAGCATGAGTGAGAGAGGGGGAGAGAGAGAGGGAGACACAGAATCTGAAGCAGGCTCCAGGCTCTGAGCTGTCAGCACAGAGCCCGACGCGGGGCTCGAACCTACGGACTTCGAGATCATGACCTGAGCCCAGGTTGGACGCTTAACCGACTGAGCCACCCAGGTGCTCCGACCTGGACTGTTCTGGTTCACCGTGCTCCTCGGGCAGACTTTGGGTTCCCCTCGTTCCCCGAGGGTACATTATCCTGAGTTGGTCCCATGATGGTCTCTGTGTCCACTTTGCTGATAACCCTTCTTCGCTGATTTTCTCAAACTTAACAATGTTGCTTAAATCTGTTGTCTTCAAGAGTGTCTGATATTTTGTGTTTATTCATCATAAGCATTGAATTTATTTTCCAAAAATCCTTATTACCAAAAACTGGAAACAACTTAAATGTCCTTGAGTGGGCAAATGGGTAGATAAACTGTGGTACATCCGTGTAACAGACTACTGTTCGGCATTATACTATGTGAAAGAACCAGGCCCAGAAGATTATATGCTATAAGATTTCATTTATTCGAGATACTGAAAAAAGCAAAACTATAGAACAGAAACAGGTTGCCAGAGATTGGGTTGGGGAGAGGGTCTGCCCAAAGAGAGAACATGAGGGATTTTTTTTAGGTATTGGAATGTTCTGTATCCTGTTTGTGGAGGTGGTTACAAGAATCTGTGCATGTGTTAAAACTCAGAATTGTACACCAATGTGAGTTAACCAATGTGAGTTCCATACGCAGTTTTTAAAAAGACAAACCACAGGGGCGCCTGGGCGGTTCAGTCAGTTAAGCATCTGACTTCACCTCAGGTCCTGATCTCACGGCTTGTGAGTTGGAGCCCTGCATCCGTCTCTGTGCTGATAGCTCGATGCCTTCTTCAGGTTCTCTGTCTCCTTCTCTCTGCCCCTGACCCTCTCTCTCTTTCTCTCCCTCTCAAAAATAAATAACATTAAAACATTAAAAAAAAAAAAAAAGACAAACTACAGACTAGGAGAAAATATTTGCAAAACATATATTTGTTAGAAGACTTGTATCCAGAATGACAATGATTTCTCGAAAGTCAGTAACAAGAAAACAAAGCAATTAAAAACAGAACAAAAGATTCGAATAGACATTTCACCAAAAATACAGATGGCAAGCAAGCACATTGTCATTAGGGAAATGCAAATTAAAACCACTGTGAAATATACCTGTTAGACTTGATAAAATAATGATAAATAAAAAAACTGACAATACCAAGTGCTGATGAGAGCCTGGAACACCTAGAACCGTCCTGGAGTGCTAGTGGGAATAAAAAATGGTTACAGCCACTTTGGAAAACGGTTTGGTGTTTCTTTAAAAAGTAAGCGTACCCCACGCCGACGGTTTCGCTTCTGTGTATTTATCCCAGAAAAAAATGAACACAAATGTTCACACAAAAACCTGTACAATTATATCAACTTTATTCACAATTGCCCCAAACTGGAAACGATCTAAATGTTCTTCAGCTGGTAGATGGATAAACAACCGGTGGTCCATCCATACCATGGAAAAAGGAACAAATTATTGATACATGCAACGACTAAACAACATGGTGAATTTCAAATTATGGTGAATTTCAAATTACATAACAACATGGTGAATTTCAAATTACATTATGCTAAGTGAAAGAAGCTGGATGAATCCATTTATGTGACATGCGGAAAAGGAGAGAAGTATAGGAACAAGAGAGAAACAGATCAATAATTTCCGGGGGCAGAGGGAAGGGTTGAACACAAAGGTGCAAGGGAATGTTTTAGAGTGCTCTCTAACCATTCTAGATCTTGACTGCAATGGTAGTTACACAACCATATGCATCTGTCAAAACTCAGAGAATATACGCGTTAAGGAGCAAGTCTTTCTGTATGTAGATTATACCTCAAGGAACCTGATTAAAACACACACACACACACACACACACACACACACACACGATATGGCCCTCAGAACTGAAAGAATTTGGCACTATGTAAACTTCGCTTTTTTATCTTTTCTTTCAATTTTCCCTTTCTTTTCCAATCAATTCAGTAATGTATCACTCAGCATGCTAAGCATTTCTTGGACTACAATAGAAGTTGAAAACTAAGTTTCTGATGTCAAGTTGTTTATAATTAGGAGGACAGGCATTGCAATTTAGACTTTATCTGGTAAGTAATAAATGGTCATTATGAGTCCTTAAGTATAGAGATGACTAATGAATGTAACATCTTAGAAAGGTCAATCAGAAAGTTTTGCACTGTACAGATTATAGCTAGTAGATACTGAAGGGGGAGACTAGTTAAGAAACTGAACTAACCTAGAAGTAAGGTGGGTGGTAAGCATTCAGCCAGGTGCAAGGCAGTTGTGGATACGGCCAGGCAGCTTAAACACGTGCTGAGGGACAGAGCAGGGACACCTAAAATCGAGAGCGGGGGCGGCCCCCCCCCAGCTTCGTAACATTTCACAGACCTTTGCAACTTGCAAAGAAGGGCACCATACATTTTTTAGTCTTAGGGCCAAGTTGTAACCTTTCTCTGTGTTAGGACAGCAAGAGATGGAAATAAAAGGGTAAATCTAAAGACACCAAAATAAATAAATTAAAAAAAAATAATAGCACATAAGGAATGTAGGGGAGAAGGCATAAAAAAATGACTTCCAAGTTATGATCTTGGACGAATGTTAGAGTCTGAGTTTTGCTTTGGACTTCGTGTAGTTTGATGCGAGAACGGGCCATTTGGGGTGCGGATGTTCTTCCTGCTCCAGCTAGCCCCGGGCTTCTTTGCTGTTCTGGAATAAGCCAGGCGTATTTCTGCGGCAGAACCTTTGAACTGGCTGTTTCCTTTGCCTGAACTCCTCCGCCCTGCCGCCCCGCCCCATCCCGCCCCCATAGTTCCAGGGTATCTGCCACACCCCCTCCAATTCTTTACTTAAGCCGCACCTCTAAATGAGGCCCACCTTGACCACCCTGTTTAAAACGGTAACTGGTTTTCTGCTTACTTCTTTTCTTTTTCTTAGCACGTATTAGCTCTCGCCTTCTAGCATTCGTTGTTTACTTGGGATGTCTGTTGTTTGCCTTGCTAGAATGCAAGCCCACAGCGGAAGGGATTATTCCCCGTTTTGCTCACGGATGCATCCCGAGCATCTAGAATGGTACCTGGTACACCGTAGGTGTTCAGTAAATATCTGTGAATAAATAAAGTATAATAATGAACATGTACAGAGCACATGCTGGGACTAAGCACTTTACCACCTGGTTTACGTTATTTATTTCACGGAAGACTTAACCCTCTGGGGTAGGTCCTATTATCATTCCCGTTTTACAGATAAGGAAACAGAGGCTCAGGCAGATTCCAAGACTAGCCCAAGGTTCCATATAGCCAGTAAGAGGTGGAGCCGGTGTCCAAACACCGAACTGCCTGCCCCCAAAGCCTGCATCTGGCCCATGAACACTCACACCGCCTCCTCACTGGTGAGTACCTGGCCGTGTTGCAGGTTCTTGGTAGACAGATCAGATTTGCAGGGCGGAGTTGACAGTTGAAGCCGTTTGAAGGACTGAGATATCCGAGCGACACCCTGTACCAGTGATACGGAGAGACAGGCTGAGACAGCTGCTGTGCATACTTTCGAAAGATAATAAAACTGGAATTTGAACTCAAGGTTTTCACTCTTCCGTGGTTTATAAGCGATACAAGGTTTAAATCCATACATTCCCTCCTTCCTTCCTTCCTTCCTTCCTTCCTTCCTTCCTTCCTTCCTTCCTTCCTTCTTTCCTTCCTTCCTTTATAAAGGGGAAGTGCAGGCTGAATCTTCTTTACCCGCCAGTTTTTGGCCAAGTCCGCCAAAAATGAGATTCACTTAATGCTGACACGTACTGGAACTGTTCTATGGGAACAATTCATTTGGTTTCTGTTTTACCACACAGGCAGGCGCATTTACCATTCTTTATATAGAATTCATTATAGAAATGCAATTGACAACACAATGGTAGTATTGGAGGAAACTCCTAATTTGGATCCTTGCTTTATCAACTCTGGCAGCAGGCCCCGGTTATAAAAATATTCCTAACCCCTTTGGACAGGGATTTACTCTTCCGGTGCGGATTTAGGGCAGGATGACCTTTCACTCCCTTTGGACGCGCGCCCTCTTGCGGTGGACGGTGAGTTTGCACGTCTCCGTCCGTTCATGTGAGCCATGAGCCGAGTTTTGTCGCGATCATTCTGTGATCTCTATCCCTGGTAATTGTCGGTTGGTCTCTGGCGTTCTTTAACCATAAGGGCAAACACGCCGTTTTTATTTCTAGCCTTTATTTTTCACTGTGTGTTTGTATGCCAACTGCTGCTACTGTGACCGATTTTAGTTACAATTAGTTTCTCCATTTTATGGAGGGGAATTGGTGAATGAGAGTAGAAAAACATGTGAAATCGGTTTAAAAAGTCTCTACATTTTAAATTATTAGTTTGTCCTTTACCCAAACAAGTCGCACTTTTGTGTTAAAAGCATGATATGAGTGTCATGCTGAGAGATTTCAGGATGTCTTGGGATTGCGAGTTCTCGTTTCAAAGATGTCCTAAGGTCGGGGAGAAAAGGGCAAGATTTGGGGAGAAGCAGGAGGATGAAGATTGTGCAAATCCTTGTGTCTCTCACACATGGATGCTTGAGAATATGCCTCGTGCAGAATGGTAACAGATAGTATGTAGAGATCCCTTGTCCCGATTTTAATTCTCCTATGTCATGGCTGCCGTTTTAACGCCAATAAATGAAGGGACAATGCCTCGTGCTTATTTCATGATACACTGAAAAGGTCCTGCGTCTTTGGAGTCCAGCAGAACTAAGTTTGACTCCAAACTCTGGTACTTAGCAATATGGCTTTGGGCAAATTCTTCCATCTCCCTTGTTGCCACAGGGAGACATCAAGCCCCATGTTGTAGGGTCAAAGGAGGTCATGAGCATACAGGGCCTCACTTAGCGCCTTTCAACTCGGAAGTCATTCCTCCCATGAAAACACCCACTCAGTCCTGATTTATTGTAATCCGGTTGGGACAAGACACACACTAAAATACTGGATAGACAGGGTATAATAAATTGAGAATTATCTGAGGCGTACAACAATTCACCCTTATTGTACTGCCCATTTGTCTTTATGTTTGGAGGCTGTCTCAGTAAGTGTGTATATATTTAGGATTGTTATATCTTCCTGGTACACTGAAGCTTTAAAAAAGATCCTTGTTTGGTTGCCCTAATAATGTTGTTTGCCCCTGGAACCTGTTTCGTTCAACATTGCCACAGGTATGATCGTTCTTCGGGCTAAAATGTGCTTGGTTTAAATCTGGAATTACGTATCTGCCGTTCTGAAAACCAAAGAGCTCCGAAAACAAGTTTTTCTTGTGATTCCTTTGACAGCGAAATCTGTTCTATGCTGATGTGAAGCTATTTATCGTCTTATTCTCTTAGTGTGAGCATTTATGTTTCCTTCGGAATACTACTGTGTGTGATTAAGAGGCGATACCTCAAACCCCAATGAGAGTGTAATGTAAAATATAAGCTATGACCGATATGGATTTCTGAAATTAAAACTAACCTGAATTTGGAAACACATTTGGTTTTAGGGTTTTTAGGGTTTGGGTTAAAGGTGTGTGCATTTATATACATTTTTTTTCGATATATACATCTTTAAGATGTGTATCTTTAAGTAGAGTTTAGCTGGGTTTGTTTCCAAGCTGCTGTAATAATGTCTTTTAAATGGGAGATTTTGTCAGGGTGCCTGGGTGGCTCAGTCGGTTGAGCGTCCGACTTCAGCTCAGGTCATGATCTCGTGGCTCTTGAGTTCGAGCCCCGTGTCAGGCTCTGTGCTGACAGCTCAGAGCCTGGAGCCTCCTTCAGATTCTGTGTCTCCCTCTCTCTCTGCCCCTCCCCTGCTCATGCTCTCTCTTTGTCTCAAAAATAAAAACATTAAAAAATAGCTAAGTGGAAGATTTTATCTATTGACATCTATTTCTGATGTATTTGGATTTTTTTTTTCCTGTCGACTCATTTATTTTGCTTTCTAATTGTCGCGCATTCTATGTACTCGCCTCCTTTCCAGAATTCTACTGAATTAATTGACCATCCCTTTCTTTTTTTCCCCAAGTTTTTGCTCAATTAGCTAGGAGTTATACCCTCTTTATCTCTTAATTGTTCCTTTTGAAATAGTTTCATGCATATTTAATTTACAAAGTCCAAAATTAATGTCTTCAGCCTATGCATGAAAAATTCCAGAACATTTCATTGCTCTCTGAACACACTCTCCGCTTATGTGCTTTTTTTAGTCTATGTTTTATCTTGTTTATTTGTTTTTTATTGAAGTGTAGTTAACGTATGTGTTATATTAGTTTCAAGGGTACGATATAATGAGTCAGCAATTCTGTGCCTTACTCTGGGCTCACCACAGTAAGTGTACTCTTAATCCCCTTCCCGATTTCACCCACTGCCCCATGCCCTCCGGCGACTAACAGTCTATTCCAGTCGTTAAGAGTCTGATGTTTTGTTTGTCTCTTTTCTTATTTGTTCTTCCATTTGTTTTGTTTCTTAAGTTCCACATGTGAGTGAAATCATATGGTATTTGTCTTTCTCGGCCTTATTTCACTTAGCATTATACCTTCCAGCTCCATCCATGTTGTTGCAAATGGCAAGAGCCCATTCTTTTTTTTTTTTTTTTTTTTTTGGCCGAGTAATGATATTCCGTTGTATTTATACCCCACATTTTCTTTATCCAGCCGTCTATCGATGGACACGCGGGTTACTTAATTTGTTACATAACTTGGCTATTTTAAGTAATGCTGCAATAAATGCAGGCGTGCATAGATCTTTGTGAATTAGGGTTTTTGTATTCTTTGAGTAAACACCTGATAGTGGAATTACTGAATCATATGACAATTCTGTTTACAATTTTTTAAGGCACCTCCTGTTCTCCGCAGCAGCTGTACCAGTTTCTGTTCCCACCGATAGTACATGAGGTTCCTTTTTCTCTGTATCCTTGCCAACACTTGTTGTGTCTTGCGTTTTTGATTTCAGCCATTCTGACGCGTACGAGGTGATATGTTGTTGTGGTTTTGACTTGCATCTCCCGGATGATGAGTGATGTTGAGCATCTTTCCATGTGTCTGTTGGCCATGTGTATGTCTTCTTTGGAGAAATGTCTCTTCGTGTCTTCTGCCCCGTTTTTAAATTGGATTGTTTGGTTTTTGGGTGTCGAGTTGTATCTGTTCCTTATATTTTTTGAATGTTAACCCTTTATCAGAGATGTCATTTGCAAATATCTTTTCTCATTCAGTAGGTTTCCTTTTTGTTCTGTTGGTGATTTCCTTCACTGCACAGAAGCTTTTCATTTTTGTGTATTCCCACTAGTTTAATTTTGCTTTTGTTTCCCTTACCTGAGAAGACAGATCTAGAAAAATGTTTCTATAGCTGATGTAAAAGACATTACTACCTATATGCTTCCTTCTAGGAGTTTTATGGTTTCAGGCCTCACATCTTTAATTCATTTTGAGTTTATTTTTATGCGTGGTGTAAGAAAGTTGTCCAGTTTCATTCTTTTGCATGTTGCTGCCCTGTTTTCCCAGAGTCATTTGTTGAAGAAACTGTCTTTCCCTTGTATGTTTTTGGCTCCTCTGCTATAGGTTAATTGACCATATATGCATGGGTTTATTTTGGGGCTCTCTATTCTGTTCTGTTGACCCGTGTGTCTGCTCCTGTGCCGGTACCATACTGTTTTGATGACTACAGTTTGTAGTGTATCTTGAAATCTGCGGTTATGATACCTCCAGCTTTGTTTTTTCCTCAAGATTGCCTTGGCTATTCGGGGTCTTTTGTGGTTCCACGCAAATCTTCAGGACTGTTTGTTCTAGCTCTGTGTAAGATGTTGGTGGTATTTTGATAGGGGTTGCATTAAATCTATAGATTGCTTTGGGTAGTATGGACATTTTAACTATATTTGTTCTTTCAATCCATGTGCATGGAATATATTTCCATTTGTTTGTGTCATTTTCAATTTCTTTCATCAATATTTAATAGTGTTTGGAGAACAGATCTTTCACCTCCTTGGTTAAGTTTCTTCCTAGGTATTTTCTTTTCTTTTTGGTGCAATTATAAATGAGATTGTTTTCTTAATTTCTCTTTCTGCTCCTTCATTATTGATGTATAGAAATGCAACAGATTTCTGTACATTGACTTTGTATCCTGCAACTTTACTGAATTCGTTTATCAGTTCTAGCAGTTTTTTTGGTGGAATCTTTAGGGTTTTCTATATAAAACATCATGTCATCTGCAAGTTTGACTTCTTCCTCATGGATTTGGATGCCTTTTATTGCTTTTTTGTTGTCTGATTGCTATGATAGGACTTTCAGTACCCTGTTAAATACAGGTGGTGAGAGTGGACGTCCTTGCTGATGATCTTCAAGGAAAAGCTCTGTTTTTCACCATTGAGCATGATATTAGCTGTGGTTTTTTTCACGTGTGGCCTCTATCATGTTGAGGTTCGTTCCCTCTAAACCTAGTTTGTTGAGAGTCTTTATCATGAATGGATGTTGTACTTTGTCAAGTACTTTTTCTGTATCTATTGATATGACAGCATGGTTTTTATCCTTTCTCTTGTTAATGTGATGTATCATGTTGATTGATTTGAGACTCTTAAGCCACGCTTGCATCCTGGAAATAAATCCCACTTGGTTGTGGTGGATGATTTTTTTAATGTATTGTTGAATTCAGTTTGCTCATATTTTGTTGAGGATTTTTGCATCTGTATTCATCAGAGATCTTGCTCTGTAATGTCTTTTATCTGGTGTTAGTGTGACAGTAATGCTGGCTTCAATGAATTTGGAAGCTTTCCTTCCTCTTCTATTTTTTGGAATAGTTTGAGAAGAATAGGTATTAACTCTTCTTTAAATGTTTGGTAGGATTCATTTGGTAGAATTCACTTGTGAAGCCATCTGGTCCTAGGCTTTTGTTGGTTGGGAGGTTTTTTTTTGTTACTGATTCAATTTCATTGCTGGTAATCGGTTTGTTCAAAATTTCGATTTCTTCTTGGTTCAGTTTTAGAAGATTATATATTTCTAGGAATTTATTCATTTTTTTCTAGGCTGTCCAATTTTTTGGCTTGTGATTTTTCATAATATTCTCTTAAGGGGCACCTGGGTGTCTCAGTCGGTTAAGTGTCTGACTCTTGTTTTTGGCTCAGGTCATGATGTCCTGGTTCATGGGATTGAGCTCCACATCAGGCTCTGCACTGACAGTGTGGATTCTACTTGGGATTGTCTCTGTCCACATCTCTTTGCCCCTCTTCTACTCATGCTGTCTCTCTAAATAAATAAATAAACATTTACAAATATATTCTCTTAAAACTTTTTGTATTTCTGTGATGTTGGTAATTATTTCTCCTTTCTCATTTCCGATTTTATTTGAGTCCTCTCTCTTTTTATTCTTAGTGAGTCTGGCTAAAGGTTTATCAATTTTGTTGATCTTTTCAAAGAACAAGCTCCCGGTTTCATTGATCTTACTGTTTTTTCAGTTTCTATTTCATGTATTTCTGCTCTAATGTTTATCATTTTCTTCCTTCTACTATCTTTGGGTTTTGTTTTTTCTGCTTTTTCTAACTCCATTAGGTGTATGGTTAGGTTGTTTATTTGAGATTTTTTTCCTTTTTGAGGTAGGCCTATATTGCTATAAACTTCCCTCTTAGAACTGCTTGTGCTGCATCCTGAAGATTTTGAACCATTGTGTTTTCTTTTCTTTATTTATTTACTTTTTTTTTTTTTGAGAGAGAGAGAGAGAGAGAGAGAGAGAGAGAGCATGTGTGTACAAGTTGGGTGGGACAAAGGGAGAGGGAGAGGGAGAGAGAGAATCTCAAGCAGTTTCCACACCCAGCATCGTGCCCAACCTGGGGCTCAATCTCACAACCATGAGATCATGACCTGAGCCTAACTCAAGAGTTGGATGCCTAGCCGACTGAGCCACCCAGGTGCCCCAGGTCCATTGTGTTTTCATTTTCATTTGTCTCCATGTATCTTTTTTTATTTCCTCTTTGATTTCTTGGTTGACTCATTCATTATTTATCAGAATGTTATTTGGCCTCCATGTATTTGTGATCTTTCCAGAATTTTTCCTGTGATTGATGTCTAGTTTCATACCATTGTGGTCAGAAAAGATGCGTGACCTGATTTCAGTCTTTTTGAATTCACAGAGGCTTGTTTTTTAGCCTAACATGTGATCTATTCTGGAGAATGTTCCATGTGCACTTGAAAAGAATGTGTATTCTGCTGTTTTTGGATGCAGTGTTCTGTATATATCTGTTAGGTCCATCTGGTCTAATGTGTCATTCAAACCTGTTCCCTTTCAATTTTCTGTCTGGATGATCCATCCATTGATGTAAGTGGGGTGCCAAGTCCCCTACTATTATTGTATTACAATCAATTTCTTTCTTTTCATCTGTTAATAGTTGCTTTATATATTTAGGTGCTTCCATGCTGGGTGCATAAATACTTAACATTTGTTACATTCTCTTGTTGGATTGTTCCCTTTGTCATTATGTAGTGTTCTACTTTGTTTCTTGTTATAGTCTTTGTTTTAAAGTCTATTTTCTCCAATATAAGTATTGCTACCCCAGCTTTATTTTTGCTTCCATTTGCATGGTAAATGCTTTTCCATTCCTTCACTTTCAATCTGCATGTGACTTTAGGTCTGGATTGAGTCTCTTGTAGGAAGTATATAGATGGGTCTTGCTTTTTTTAATCCATTTGGCCACGCTGTGTCTTTTGATTGGAGCATTTAGTTCATTTGCATTTAAAGCAATTATTGATAGGTATATACTTATTGCCATTTTGTTACAATAGTAAAAACTATTGTTTTTGTAGTTTTTCCCTATTTCTTTCTCCTCTTGCTCATTTCCCTTGTGGTTTGATGGCTTTCTTTAGTGTTGTGATTAGATTCCTTTCTCTCTTTCTCTTTATTTTGTTAATCCATTATAGGTTTTTGATTTGTGGTTACCATGAGGTTCATATATAATGTCTTATGTGCATAGCAGTCTATATGAAGTTGATGGTTAAGTTTGAACCCATTGTAAAAGCACTGAATTTTTACTTCCTTCCTCACATTTTATGTACATGATGTTATACTTCATATCCTTTTATCTTGGAAATCTCTTGACTAAGGGAGATTTGTGTGTGTGTGTGTGTGTGTGTGTGTGTGTGTGTGAATGTAATTGATTTTCTTGCTTTTTTAAAACCTCCATGCTGGTTTTATAGGTGCTTAATCAACTACTTTTATTATATGTTTGCATTTGCCTATGAATTTTTTTCCTTCATAATTTTCTTATTCCTGATTATGGCCTTTTCTTTCCACTCTAAGAATTCCCTTTAACATTTCTTGAAAGGCTGAATTAGTGGTGATAAACTCCTTTAATTTTTGTTTGAGAAACTCTTTATCTCTCCTAGTCTGAATGATAACCTTGGTTGCAGGTTTTTCCCTTTCGGCACTTTGTATATATCATATCACTTCCTTCTGGCCTGCAAAGTGACTGCTGAAAAAGCAGCAGCCTTATGGGATTTCCCTTGCACGTAACTGTTTTCTTTTCTCTTGCTACTTAAAAAATTCTCATAACTTTTTGCCATTTTAGTAATTATATGTCTTCGTGTGGGTCTCCTTGTGTTAATTTTGTTGGGGGAATCTATGTGCCTGCTAGGTCAGGATGTCTGTTTCCTTCCCCAGATTAGGGAACTTTTCAGTTGTTATTTCTTCAGATACATTTTCTGCTCTCTTCCTCTGTCTTCTCCTTTTGGGATCCTTCTAATGCAAATGTTATCATGCTTGATTGTGTCCCTGAGTTCTCTTAACCGATTCTTCATTTTTGTTGGTCTTTTTTTCTTTTTGTTCTTCAGCTCGATTGCTTTCCATTATCCCATCTTCCAGATTGCAGACCTGTTCTTCTGTATCCTCTAATTTGCTGTGACTCCCTCTATTGTGTTGTTTATTTCAGTTTTTGAGTTCTTCGTCTCTGACTGGTCCTTTTTTTATATTTTATATCTTTGTTGAACGTCTCACTGAGGACCTCTTCGCTTTTCAAGTCCAGTGAGCATCTTTATGATAATTACTTTGAATTCTTTACCAAGCATATTGCTTATCTCCATTTCAGTCAGCTCTTTTGCTGTGGTTTTGCCCTGTCCTTTCTTTTGGGACATAGTCCTCTGTCTCCTCATTTTGTCAAATTCTCTGTGTTTGTTTCTGTGTACTAGGAAAGTGAGCTACATCTCCTATGTATTAGGAAAGTCAGCTACATCTCAAGTAGTGGCCTTATGAAGAAGAGGTCTTGTGTTGCCTGATAGCACAATGTTCCCTGTTCACCAGAACCCGGTGCTTCAGGGGTATCTCCTATGCGTGTTGTATGCACCCTACTGTTGAGACTGTGTTTGCCTTTAGTTCACTCAGCTGTAATGGCTCACTTTGCCTGTTGTAGGAGCACCAGGTAGGGTTTGGTCCCTGTGCTGTTTAGGGACCTATCTGGGGCCATGGGCTTGTAGTTAGGTGGTGTTAACAGTCAGACCAGATGCCTGCTCTCAGCCCATCTGCCAGGACTACAGTCACACGGGCCTGCCTTGTCCACCCAGAGGCTTTCACTGGTGAGCAGGCCTGGCAGTCAGATCAGATGCCTGCCCCCAGTCTGTCTACTAGGGCTGCAGTCACACTGATTGGTAAGGCACCTTCTCTGTACTGGCATCTATAAGGTTAGCTGCTGGGACTGTGGGCACGGTGGGATGTGTGGCTATCTTCCCCTCTTGCCGGGGTAGGAGTCACGTTGCAGTGGCACTGGTCCCTAGTGACATTGCTTAAAGCGTATGCTGCACAGGAGTCGCTTTGGAGCGATACCTGCAGGGTGGGGTGGCTTGGATGGGGTGGATCCACGGGCAGACACAGCAGTGGGGCATGTGATGTTAGCAGGATAGGTGGAGAGTGTTCGTTCTGGCTCCCACAAGTGTCTGGCGAGCTAGGCTGGGGTGGGGTTGGGGGAGAAATGGTACCTATGAGCTCTTTTGTTATTGGAGAAGTCGCCTAAGATCCCTGTTCCTCCAGCACATGTTCTGAGATTAGTAAATAAATCCCCATCTTGTATACCCCAGGTGTTCTGCAAACTGCTGCTTCTCTGCTGTATTAAAAATTTTTTTTAGGGGCGCCTGGGTGGCGCAGTCGGTTGAGCGTCCGACTTCAACCAGGTCACGATCTCACAGTCTGTGAGTTCGAGCCCCACGTCGGGCTCTGGGCTGATGGCTCAGAGCCTGGAGCCTGTTTCCGATTCTGTGTCTCCCTCTCTCTCTGCCCCTCGCCCGTTCATGCTCTGTCTCTCTCTGTCCCAAAAATAAATAAACGTTGAAAAAAAAATTAAAAAAAAATTTTTTTTTAATGTTTATTTATTTTTGAGAGAGAGAGAGAGAGACAGAATGTGAGCGGGGGAGGGGCAGAGGGAAAGGGAGACACAGAATCTGAAGCAGGCTCCAGGCTCTGAGCTGTTAGCATAGCGCCCGACATGGGGCTCGAGTTCATGATCCATGAGATCATGACCTGAGCTGAAGTTAGATGCTTAACTGACTGAGCCACCCAGATGCCCCTCTATGCTGTATATTTAAGGGCAGGGATTTAGTTTCCTGTTGCCTTCAGCTCTCCTGAATGTAAGCCCACTGATTTTTAAAGTACCTGGAGTTAAGCCCCACGGATTATAAAAATTTGTGAAGTTAAGGAGTGAAGCCCTGAAGGTTTTCAAAGCCGAAACATGTGGGGACTCATCTTCCCAGTACAGGTCCTCTGTTCCTGGGGTTCCTGATATGGGGTGTGATACTCTTACTTCTCTGTGCTTGTGGTGTTCTTCCCATTTGTGGTTAGTCTTGCCAGGGATTTGGTTCCTAACCACACCTCTGCCCCCTTTTCAATGTGGCCTCTCTGATTAACTGTAGAAAGTCTCTTCCACCAGTCTTTAGGTATTTCCAAAGTTAGTTGCCCTGATGTGGCTGTTATCTCATTGTGTCCATGAGAGGAGATGAGTTCAGTTCCCAGAACTGGTTATTTGTTTTAATTATAAAAATTTGATGTTGTTATTTAATGAAAATGTTTATTTTAATTTATGCTCCTATTTACTAATTTGTTCGACAACCATTTATCTAACACATATTTTTAGCTCTAGAGAATATAGGGTCTACCATAAGTCTAGGGACTAAGGCAGTGAAGAAAATAAAGTCCTTGATCTTCAGGGACTTAACTTCCAGCTCAAGTTAACTGTCCCTTCTTACATCTCAGATCTTCCTTCTGGGATCACTTTCCTTCTTTCTGCACATCTTTTAGAAGTTTCTTTACTGAGGGGTGCCTGGGTAGATCAGTTGGTTGGGCATCCAACTTTGGCTTAGGTCATGATCTCACAGCTCGTGGGTTCAAGTCCTACGTTGGGCTCTGTGCTGACAGCTCAGAGCCTGGAGCCTACTTAAGATTCTGTGTCTCTCTCTCTCTGCCCCTCTCCCTCTCACGCTCTGTCTCTTTCTCTCAAAAATAAATAAACATTAACATTAAAAAAAAGAAGTTCATTTACTGAAAGTTTGGTGAATCAATTCTTTTTGCTTTTTAGATACACATTTTTTTGAGATATAATTCATGGGCCATATAGCTCTCCCATTTAAAGTATATAATTAAGTAGTTTTTAATATACTTACAAATACATGCAGCCAACACTACGGTCAATTTTAGGGCATTTTCAAAAAGAAAACTTGTACCTGTTAGCAGGCACTCCCTATCATGGGTTGAATGGTGTTCCTTAAAATTCATGTCTACCTGGAACCTCAGCATGCAACCGTATTTGGAGATAAAATCTTTGCACATATAATTCGTTCATATGAGGTCATACTGAGTTAGCATGGATCCTAGATCCAATACTAGTGGCCTTCTAAGAAGAGGAGAAGGCACATAGGGATGAACACAGAGAAGAAAGCCATGTGGAGGTGGTGGCACCTTACAGGATGCAGCTACAAGCCAAGGAATGCCCCCGATTGCCTGCAGCCACCAGAAGCTAGAAAGAGGCAAGGAGGGATCCTTCCCTAGAGTCTTTAGAGGGAGTATGGCTCCTTAGATTTCTGACTTCTAGCCTCTAGAACTGTGAGGGAATACATTTATGTGGCTTTCCAGCCAGCAGTTTGTGGTAATTTGTTAAGAAATGGATACAATTCCCATTTTTCTTTTCTCTCAGCCCTTGGCAACCACTAATCTATTTTCCATCTCTATGGATTTGCCTATTCTGGACATTTCATCTAAATAGAATCACACAATATGTGGCATCTTGTATTTGGCTTCTTTAACTTAACGTTTCCAAGGGTCATCCATATTATAGCATATATCGGCACATCATTCCACTTTGTGACCAAACAATATTCCATTCTAAAGGTATACTATATTCTGCTTATCTCCTCATCAGTCGATCGACATTTGGGTTCTCTCTAATTTTGGGCTATTATGAATAATGCTGCTATGAAAATTTATGTACAAGTTTTCATGTGGCATGTTTTCATTTCTCTTGGGTATATCCTTTGGAGCGGAATCGCTGGGTCACATGATACCTCTACATTTAAATACTTGAGAAATTGGCAGACTGTTTTCCAAAATAACTACACACTACCAGTAGTGAATGAGGGTTCTAATTTCTTTACAACCTCACCAACATGTGTTACTGACTTTTTGATTCTAGTCCTCCTAGAGGTTGTGAGTGGTATCTCATTGTCATTTTGATTTGCATTTCCTTGATGAGTAATGATGTTGAGTGTCTCATCATGAACTTACTGGCCACGTGTATATCTTTGTTGGAGAAATGTCTATTTAGGTCCTTCACCCAATTTTTAAATTGGCTTGTTAACTATTCTTGATATATTATAGGTAAACAATCCTTGTCAGATATATGATTTTCAAATATTTTTTCTCATCTGTGGATTGTTTTTTCAGTTCCTTGATAGTGTCCTTCAAAACACAAATGTTTTTTACTTTTTTTGAACTCCAATTTACCCCATTTTTTTCTTTGTTGCTCACGTTTTTTGTGTCCTATATAAGAATCCTTTGCCAAATCCAAGGTTATGAAGACTTACTCCTATATTTTCTTCTAAGAATTTTACAGTCACAGCTCTTACATTTAGGTCTTTGATTCATTCTGAGTTAATGTTTATGTATATTGTGAGATAAAGGTCCAACTTCATTCCTTTGCATGTGGCTATCCAGTAGTCCCAGCATCATTTGCTAACAAGAATATTCTTTCCCCATTGAAGGGTCTTGGTGCCCTTGTTGAAAATCATTTGGCAATAGTTACATGGTTTCATTTCTGAATTCTCAGTTCTATTCTATCAATTTCTATGTCTATTCTTATGCTGTAAAAATGGTATCAATTATCACTGCTTTGATTAAGTTATGAAATCAGTAAGTGTGAGGCTTTGAACTTTATGGTTCGTTTTCAAGATTGTTTTGGCCATTCTGGGTGATGTATAGTCCCATACAAATTTTAGAATCAACTTATGAATTCAAGTTTGGTGGAATTCTATTAGAAATTGCATTGACTCTATAGATAAACTTGGGGAGGGTTGCCATCTTAGCAATATTATGTCTTCCGATCCATGAACATCAGGTGTTCTTCCGTTTATTTAGATCTTTAAAAATTTTTTTCAACCATGTTTTGTACTTTTCAGAATATAGTATTACACTTCTTCTATTAAATTTATTCCTAAGTGTTTTATTCTTTTTGATGCCATTGTAAGTGGAATTGTTTCCTCAATTAAGTTTTCCGATTATTTATTGCAATAACATACAAATACAGTTGACTTTTTATATTAATCATGTATTATGCACATTGCTGAACTCATTTATTAGCTCCAGTATGGTTTTAGTGCAGTCATTAGGATTTTATATACAATATCATATCATCTTCCAAAAGAGATCATTTTACGTCTTCTTTTCAAATCTGGATGCCTTTTCTTTTTCTTACCTGGAACTAGGTAGACCTTCTAGCTAAAACTTCCAGTACAGGATACCTGGGTGGCTCAGTTGGCTAAGTGTCTGACTCTTGATTTTGGCTCAGGTCATGATTTCAGGGTCATGGGATTGAGCCCTGTGTCATGGGATTTCAGGGTCATGGGATTCTCTCCCTCCCTCTCTCTTTGCCTCTCCCCACCTCTCTCTCTCTCTCAAAAAATAAAAAAGTAAATAAAAGAATTTTTTTAAATGATGAATTTGGAGCGCTTGAGGGGAGTTCCCATCTTGCTGAGCTGGGATAGGTTAAGGAGGCTGTGTTCAAATACCATAGAATCTCATGGTTCTTTCTGAATTCTAGTAGCTTTTCTTGAGTATATGGGTTTTTTTTGTTTTTGGTTGTTTGTTTGTTTGTTTTTTGCTGTACCTCTTTGGGTCCATTTCTAGAGATTTTAAATGGTTAGTTAAAAAAAAACAACGAATTTTGCTGGCTGGGGGGGGGGGGGCGTCGGCCTGCGGAGTTGCTCACATGTATCTCTCAATTCCTTCTAGTACGTTTTATTTTTATTTATTTACTTTTATTTTATTTTAACATTATAGTGTATTATTTTTAATTTTTAAACTTTATTTAAACCCAAGTTAGCTAACATAGAATGTAATAATGACTTCAGGAGTAGAATTTAGTAATTCAAAACTTACATATAACACCCAGTACACATCCCCACAAGTGCCCTCCTAAATCCATCACCCATCTAGCCCATCCCCCACCCACCTCTCCTCCAGCAACCCTCGCTTTGTTCTCTATATTTAAGAATCTCCCTGGGGCGCCTGGGTGGCGCAGTCGGTTGGACATCCGACTTCAGCCAGGTCAC
>NW_024412467.1:6548349-6550582 GCF_014898765.1 Herpailurus yagouaroundi
GTCCCAAAAATAAATAAACGTTGAAAAAAAAAAAAAAAAAAGAATCTCCCTCTGTCTTTTGTGCAGGGAATGTGTCATTTTTATCTTATTTTTCCTTCCCTCCTTCATGTTCATCTGTTTTGCTTCTTAAATTCCACATATGAATGAAATCATATGATATTTATCTTTCTCTGACTTCTTTCGTTTAGTATAATGCTCTCTAGTTCCATCCACATTGTTGCAAATGGCAACATTTCATTCTTTTTGATCACTGAGTAATATCCTATTGTATATATATATATACCACATCATGTGGTACTTTTTGAATCTGAAAATTATTTTACCTTCAGTTGTGAAACATATTTTTTTAGGGGGTAATACATAATTCTAGCTGACAGCTATTTTCTCTGAGCATTTTTTTCCCCACGGTCTTCTGGATTTTCCTGTTGTTAAGAAGTCTGCCATCAGTATAATTTGAATTCCTTTACAGTGATCTGTCTTTTATCTCTGGATGTTTTCTCCACCTTCTATAAACATTAAAAAAAATAAAGTCAGGTATAATATAATATAATATAATATAATATAATATAATATAATATATAAATGCAATAAAACCCTTTTTATATTTAAAGTTCTATGAATTTAGGTGGGGTGCCTGGGTGGCTCAGTTAAGTGTCTGACTCTTGATTTCAGCTCAGGTCATCATCTCACAGTTCATGGGTTCGAGCCCTGTGTCGGGCTCTGTGCTGACAGCTCAGAGCCTGGAACCCGCTTCGGATTCTGTGTGTGTCTCGCTCTCTGCTCCTCCCCCGCTCACACTCTGTCTCTCTCTGTTTCTCAAAAATAAATAAAAAGAATTTTAAAAAATGAAGTTCTATGGATTTTGGCAAATATGCATAATTCATCAGCCATCCACAATCTAGGTATAGAATGTTTTCATCATCCCCAAGAATTCCTTAGTCCTCTTTGTAATTAAATTTCTTCCGTTCATTCACATTCCCTGCAAACACTGATGTGTCCTACTTTCGCTCTTTCCCGGATATTATATAAACGGAATCAAACTGTATGTAGTCCTTCAGTCTGGTTTATTTCATTTAGCATATTGTTTTAAGATATACCCATGTTGTTGTTTATATTTTTTTTAATGTTTATTTACTTTTGAGAGAGAGACAGAATGTGAGCAGGGGAGGGGCAGAGAGAGAGGGAGACACAGAATCCGAAGCAGGTTCCAGGCTCTGAGCTGTCAGCACAAAGCCCTACTTGGGGCTTGAACCCATGAACCGTGAGATCATGACCTGAGCCGAAGTTGGACGTTTAACCGACTGAGCCACCCAGGCGCCTTGATGTTGTTGTATTTTTAGATTGTTCCTTTTTATTGTTAAGTACTGTTTCTGGTGGATGTACCACAAATTGTTTATCTCTTCACTTGTTGAAGGACATTTTGGACCATTTCCAGATTGGGTGGTTTTTACAAAGCTGCTCTACATATTTATATATAGGGCCTTTATAGATATGTATCTTAATTTCTTGAATAAATAGCTGGGAATGGGGTCGCTGGTCTTATGGCGAGTGTGTGTTTAACTCTGTAGGAGGATGCCAAACTATTTGCTAAAGTAGTTGTACCAGTTTGCATTCCCTCCGGCAATGAGTGCTTTTTTGATGTTTCCTATCTTTGATTTTCTAAAGTCTTACTACACTGTGTCCAAGGGTCATTTCCCCCCCCCCCCAAATTTAAGAATGTATACCTGTTATCATTAAAGGAAATTCTTAGCAATTATGTCTTCAAGACAAGACTATCATTTCTGCTGTCTTCAGCAGAACTCTTGTTGCACGTATCGTAGGCTGTCTTACTCTAAAAGACATGTCTCTTAACCTTTCTTTCCTATTTCTCAACCGCTTTTTACTCTTTTTACTCTGTACTAAATCATGGGCAGTTGCTTCAGCTCTATTTACCAGTTAATCGTCTCTTTTGACTATACTTTATCTGCTATTTAAGTATCCACTGAGTTTCCCTTTTCAGTGATTAATCTTTTCTAGAATCTCTGTTAGGTTCTTTTTTTTTTTTTTTTTATTAAAAAAAATTTTTTTTTTCAACGTTTATTTATTTTTGGGACAGAGAGAGACAGAGCGTGAATGGGGGAGGGGCAGAGAGAGAGAGGGAGACACAGAATCGGAAACAGGCTCCAGGCTCTGAGCCATCAGCCCAGAGCCTGACGCGGGGCTCGAACTCACGGACCGCGAGATCGTGACCTGG
>NW_024412467.1:6550982-6605302 GCF_014898765.1 Herpailurus yagouaroundi
TTATACTACGTAGAGAGAGATGATTTTAATTTGGGAGAGGGGAGAGGTGTCAGGATTGTTAATAAATTCAGCCCGTGGCACATGCGTCACCTACAAACCTCCTTTATTCTTTCAGTCTCGGTTCAAACACGTTCTCCTCCGAAGCCTTTCCTGACTTCCTCAACTGAATTCAATTCAATATACGTTTATTGAGCACCTTTTACATACCAGGCCATTCCCTAGAAGTTTAGGTCACAGTGTTAAGTAGAGGTTCTATTCCAGTGTAGAACTTAATACGTTAGCAAGATCTAGGCACAAATTCTCTCATGGTTCTTCTGGGTGCTGTCAACCTCCTCCATAGTAATTATTATCTCACCAGAATAATGCATGCATCGTTCTCTCCTCCATTAGCCCATCCCATGGGCTCTACCTTCAAAATGTAACCAAAATCTGACTACTTCTCAAGATCTTCAACGGGATCTCCGTCTTGTGCCTGGGTTAGGTAGTGACCTCCCCCTGATCTCCTGGCTCCTGTCTTTGGGCGCTTCTGTCTCTCCTCAACACCACAGACCAGGTGATTCTGCTAAAGCGGATGTCACCTCCTGTCACTCTTCTGCTCAGAATCCTCGGGCAACTACCACCTCAAACAAAGAGAGCTGAAACTCTCCCCCCCCTGCCATCAGGGTCTGACCTGCTCCTCCTCTCTCATCTCTCCCCCCCACCCGTGGGACCACAGCCACGCTGATTCCCTGCCGTTTCCACAATATTCCCAGCACTCTCCTGCCTTACAGTCTTTGCTTCCGTGATTTCCTCTGGCCAAGACTTCCTACCCCAGGACCCCGTATCCACATGGCTTGCCCTCTCACTTCTGTTGTATCTCTGCCCAAATATCCCATTTTCAGTAGGACCTCCTTTAACCAAAAATGAAATTTAAGAAGATAAATAATAAATAAGTCAAAATAAAGTTAAAAAATAGCACACACAGGCTTACCCACTGTCGCCCTTAACCTAGTTATACTTCTCCACAGCACTAGTCAGCATTTGATCTGTTATGTATTTGTCTTCCCATCTACCACCACTAGGATATAAGCTCCCTGAAGGCCAGGATCTAAGCTCCGTAAGGGTCAGGAACTTTGTTTATTCACTGCTATATCATCACTGCCTAGAACAGCACCTAGTACGTAGTGGGTACCCAAGATATGTGCTTATTGAGTGAATAAATACGAACATGTAGGAATGAATGAATGGCAGGTCTAGGGGTGTCATAACTGGTGATATTAGAATAAAATAGGTGGAGTGGAGAAGAGACCATAAGGAAAAGAAGAGGGTAGATAAATCTCTCCCATTGTGCAATTTTACTTAAAGTTTTCATGCAGCTAACCCTCATGACATTGGCCTCCTCTGTTGCCATTGGCATTAGTTTCCTTCCTGAAGGTCCTGAAGGTGGCTCTCCCTAAAGACTTCTTGACTTAGAGCTTAACTAAGTTATTAGAAGAAGTTTTCTCCTGGATCACCCAGAAAATGGAATCACTCTCCAGACTGATGGGCAGGCTTGTCCTCAGAGCCCCCAGGAGAGGGAAGGACTGGGAGCTTACTGTGTTCCTGTGGAGAACCCTGGACCTTGAGCTAAAGACATGGTCTCCATTATGAGAAGGCCACTGTGTTCAAAGCCATACAAGAAAGAGTCAAAACCGAATGAGATGGAACTTGGCTGAAATCTAAGATTTAGCTCTTAGTTCAAAACTACAGTGAGAAATAATACTGGTAAGTTAAGCCTCAACTTTTCTTGGTTGTTGTCTTCGACTCACTAATTTATACTTTCGAGACCTTGATTTTTGTGTGTATGTTGAGAGAGAGTGTTGTCTACCAGCACATAAACTGAGGGTAAGAAGACCTGCTTATATGCTAATCAACCGTGTGTTGTAGGTGAAATATTTATTCACACTGTGGCTCCCAAGTGGTGGAGACAGAAGAGTTAAGAAACAAAACTCTGAAGAAGGTAGCCAGTTTTTAACCCCAGCTATGAGAATCAGAGACTATCAATCAGAGAGGGACACACTGCCAGGGAAACATCTTCCGTGCTACCTTTTACTTGTAAGGTACTCATTTTCTGCTTAAAGACAAGGACTAAAGCTTTTCATCATTGGAAAGAAAAAGCACCCAAGTTTTGGAGCATGTCCTGCCCTTCCGCATTTCCTTGGCCTTGTGCGGTGGCAATTCAAATGGGGATATCTAGAAATAGGGCCATACGAATACAAAACGTGTGCTGGAAAGGCCAAACTTTGAGAACAGCAGGTACAAGTGAGTGGAATCTCCTCTCCGATACAGGGATCAGAATGCAGATAGTGTGATGTAGCCAGATGAGAATCAGCACAGGATGTGGATTGGCATAGCCTGTGGTCTGTGTGGGGTTCAGAAGCACCTCAGCGGCTGACCAAGAACCCGGACGGAGGTGGATGGAGTTGGATAATGAGGAATGAGTGTTCAGGTAGGACACCTGGAGCAACAAGTGACAGAAAACGAACCCAAATAAGGTTGAACAGAGGGACCTATCTGAAGAACCCAGTGCATTCTTCCTCTCTCTCTCTCTGTCTCTCTCTGATCTTCTCCACTTAAGCTTCCTTCTCTGCTGATGACAATGGGCATTCTCTATTTAGTAGGAACAGTGGCCTTCAGCAGGTGCCAGAGTCACATCCTGAAAGATTGGTAATCAGAGATGTCTTTCATCACTGGATTGCAGTTGGAAAGATCCTAGGAAAGAGCTCAGACTGTCCAGATTGGATTCTGACTTCTACCTCCTGGACTGTCACTGTAGTTGGGAGGTGGGCTGTTGACCCAGCTTGGATCATGTTCTCTTGTTTGGGTGAGAGTGAATAGTTTCTGTACCAGATAGTGGCTTAGCACAGACGTGACCACTGATCTGTTTCCGTTAGACAGCCCATATGTCGAGTCTCTGACAGTCATACAACCTTTCAGGAGGGATGGTCATTTACCATGAGAACCCCACCCTGGAGTATGTGAGTGTGCACGTGTAGTCAGACAACTAGGTTCAAATGGCTACTCCACCATTTACTGGCCAAGCCATCTTTCTATGCATGAGGTTCCTTGTTTATAAAATGAAAAAAATAATAGGACCAACTCCATAGGTTTGTTGACAGGATTACATGACTGACATGTAAAACCCTTAACACAAGCCTGGAATGTGAATGCTTAGTTGTCGCTATTACTAACACAATAAAACCATAAAGACAACTCACTAAACAAGGGCACCTTTCATAATATCTTCCATGCCCTTTATAGACCACGAGGTCTGTGAAGTCGTTTTCTGTTATCTTGCTCACTAGAAGATGCTCAGTGGGGCTCTGAGGCTTCCCTGGGTCTTTCCAGGCTTCCAAATCTGAGTGTTTTCCTCACTTCCTTCTTTTGTGATCCAATACCTCTTATCTCAAATAAATAAACTTACTGTAGAGTCCTTTATCAGAGATAAAGCCTCACTTGAAAGCCCACAGTGGGCAAAGCTGTGTGACCTTTGCTTAGCTTACTTGACCTGGTTGGGTCCATAATTCTGAACAGCCTCCCTCCATGTTGAAACAATGGCTCTTCTTGCCCTTGGTGGCTTGGCTTCATGTTAATCAATTTGTCATCAGACACTCTGTTACCCATCAGAGTTCTCATTCCTAACAATACATTTCTAAAGCCTAATAGTGTGTTCGCTTTTCCTTAACCTTTTCTTTCTCTTTCTTTCTTTCTTTCTTTCTTTCTCTTTCTCTTTCTTTCTTCTTTCATAATAAATGTTTTTCTTCATTTCATCACACAAATCTTTATGTCCAACAAATCTTGGTCCAACTCAGCAAACACTGTTTGTTGTTCTTCTCTATACCAGGTACTATGCTCGGTGTCACTCATTTTATTTCCTTTTTCTTTTCTCTGCCTTTAATTCTCTCTTTGTAAGCTTCCTTGATAGAGGAAATCATTTTTTTTTTTAAGATTTTTTTTTTTTTTAAGTAATCTCTACACCTAGTGTGGTGCTCAAACTCAGAACCCCGAGATCAAGAGTCACATGCTCCACTGATTGAGCCAGCCGGGCGCCCTAGGAATCACAACTTTTAATACACATTTTAACACTGGAAATAAAATTATCTTAGTTGTTGAAAATACGTTCATAAACAAATAAATCTCCATGCATTAAAACTTTGTGTGGGAGCAAATTACAATTGGGAAGGGATTATATGTATTTGACTCTATCTATCTATCTATCTATCTATCTATCTATCTATGTGTCTATCTATTTATATGTCTATAGTTAATAAATTCCATGGTATGGCTTCATTATTCTCAACTAATCTTTTTGTTGCATTTATGGTCACGAGTTTTGAAGTAATTCTTCATATACTTTTAAATGAGAGATATATGAATCCGATAAACCTCTCAGCATTTAGGGTCTGTAATTAGTTGCTGAAGGCAGTTAAATGAGTCAAGAACAGAGTAATCCCTAAAGAGGGACTATTGTTATGTGGTGCTATGAAGGAAGACTTTTTTTAGTTTGCTGTAGTCCCACTTGTTTTTTTGTTTGTTTTGTTTTTGCTTTTGTTGACTTTGCTTTTGGTCTCAAATCCAAAACAATCATCACCAAAACCTATGTCAGGGAGCTTATTGCCTATGCTTTTTTCTAAGAGTTTTGATTTCACCTCCTGTGGTTAAATCTTTATTCTCAGTTAATTTTTGTGTATGGTTTAAGTGGTCCGGTTTCATTCTTTTGCATGTAGCTGCCCAGTTTTCCCAACACCATTTGTGGGAGAGACTGTCCTTTCACCATTGAATATTCCTGTCTCCTTTGTCATAGATTAATTGACCATATGTATGTAGATTTTTTTTCCTGGGCTCCTGATTCTATTCTGTTGATTTATGTGTCTATTTTATGCCAATACCGTACTGTGTTTTTTTTTTTTTTGAAATCTCATAGAAATGTATTGTTATTCCTTTTTTCTTTAAAAAAAATTTAAAAATGTATATTTATTTTTGAGGGGGGAGGGCAAGCGTGAGCAGGGGAGGGGGGAGAGAGAAAAGGAGACAGAGAACCCTAAGCAGGCTCTGCACCGTCAGCCCAACGTGGGGCTCGAACCCACCAACCATGAGGTCATGACCTGAGCCGAAGTCAGATGCTCAATCAGCTGAGCCACCCAGGTGTCCCTGTTAATCCTTTTAGTAACTTTATACATCATGCTGTGCTCCCCACACGTGTAGCTACCATGTATCGACATACAGCTGTTACAACATCACTGACTAGATTCCCTCTGCTGCGCCTCTTCATTCTAGGGATTATTCATTCCATTTCCGGAAGCCTGTATCTCCCACTCCCCTTCACCCATTTTGCCCATACCCCTGCTCCCTTTCCCTCTGGCTACCATCAATTTTCTTTATATTTACAGGTCTGATGCTGCTTTTTGTTGGTTTATTAGTTTTTTAGATTCTACACACGAGTGAAGTCATATAATGCCATACTACTGTGATTATTATAGTTTTGTAATATAGTTTGAAGTCAGGAAGGATGATGTCTCCAGCTTTGCTTGTCTTCCTCAAGGTTGCTTTGGCTATTCAGGGTCTTTTGTGGCTCCATGCAAACTTTAACAGTGTTTGCTCTATTTCTGTGAAAAATGCCATTGGAATTTTGATAGGGATTGCATCAAGTCTGTCCATTGCTTTGAGTAGTATGCCCATTTTAACAATATTAGTCCTTCTAATCCATTAGCATGGAATATCTTTCTGTTTATTTGCCTCTTCTTTAATTTCTTTCATCAATGTCTTAGAGTTTTCAGTGTACAGATCTTTCACCTCTTTGACTAAATATATTCCTAAGTATTTTATTCTTTTTGATGCAATTGTAAATGGGATTTTTTTTTCTTAACTTCTCTTTCTGATGGTTCATTGTTAGCGTATAGAAATGCAACTGATTTTTGTATGTTGATTTTGTTCCCTGCGACTTTACTGAATTCATTTATTAGTCCTAATAGTTTTTTGACAGTCTTCAGGGTTTTCTGTATAAAACATTTTGTCATCTACAAATAGAGACAGTTTTACTTCCTTCTTTCCAATTCCGATGCCTTTTATTTCTTTTCTTGACTAACTGCTGCTAAAGAACAAAATTCAAACAAGTAAATTTGAAGATCTAATTGCCTTTATTAAATGATTCATGAATCAAGTGGCACCCCATCTAGCAAGTAGAGAGGGACCCCAAGGTGTTGTACGCAATGGAAGGTTCTTATAGACAGGGGGTGGGGACAAGAAAAGGATTGTTCCAGAGAAAGCTATTTGCTAGGGGAAAAGCAAGGTGTCTTATCATGCAGATGACTTCATCTTTCTTTGAGGGATGGAGAGGACCCAGGTGACAGATGGAAAGACAAGTTTCCTGCCTGACCAGTTAAGGACACTTAAGGGGGGGGGGGCGGTGGGGGAGGTTGAAACTGTAGTTACATAGGGTGTTAAGTCCACCTTTGGGACTCAGTCTAAGTGACACCAATTTGGACCACAGCTTGCTTGCTTTCTTTCTTTCTTTCTTTCTTTCTTTCTTTCTTTCTTAACAATTCCCTCCTTTTGACCAGATTCTCAGCTTAACTGAGAGATGTGATCAAATTTTAAATCATTAAGACCACTCTCAGATACCACTTTAGTTCAGTTTTGTTGCTCCTTTCTGTGGTATCTATAGGTTTTTACTTAGCTTCTGTGATATTCATAAGTCATGGCTTCTGGCTCACATTCTTAAAGTTGGTTATTATTATTATTATCATTATTATTTTTTCATTCTTTTGATGTTCCAGTCTTAGGGAGATCACTTGCTTGGGGGTTAGTGACTGCAAAATTGCATTTAAAGCTTTTGAGAGAATACAATGCACGAGGGAGATTATTATGATTACTTTAAGCAGGATAACTTCAAATATTTGGAGTGCACTTTATTTATTTATTTATTTATTTATTTATTTATTTATTTATTTATTTTGGAGTGCACTTTAGAGCCATGGTCCCCAAGACTTAAACCTTTCAAAATCAAATAAGTCAAAGAAGTGCCCTCTGGAAGGAGTCACTTTTTAAAACCAAGCAGCTTGTTCCTATGTAATTGAATTTTAACTTCCCCAGAAGCATTAATCTAGGCATAGCACGTGGTGTCAGGCACTGAACAGACACCTCCTTGCTCAGTTAAAAGATAATCATGGGGTGCCCGGGTGGCTCAGTTGGTTACGTGTCTGACTTCGGCTCAGGTCATGATCTCGTGGTTTGTGGGTGTGAGCCTTGCATTGGGCTCTGTGCTGATGGCTCAGAGCCTGGACCCTGCTTTGGATTCTGTCTCTCCCTCTCTCCCTGCCCCTCTCCTACTTGCACTCTGTCTCTCTCTCAAAAATAAATAAGCATTAAAACATTAAAAAAACAGATAATCAAGAGATATTCTATTACCAAGAACAACTTTGGCCAGAGAGTCTAAGGACTTTCATTGGGCTGCTATTGCTTTAGTTTGTAATGATTTTAAGAATTAACTGATCAGAGCTTCATTTATATTTATCCCTAACCAGGGAAACAGGGACCTGCCCAAAGAAGTGTCCCTTTTAACTCTACAATGGGAATTTAGGGGAGGGACCAGTGAGATGTCTTATTTTGCTTGTGAAAAGTTAAGAGACACAATTAGATTTTTCCTAGCCTGAAATAAAAGAGGTTACCTCTACTTAGCAGTGGCCTAGGAGATGAGGAAGCCGTCCTTCTAGGCAAATGTCAGAGTAAAGAAAAGGAAAAGAAGGAAAAGGATTTTATGGTGAGTTAAAGGATAAAGTCTTGATCTGGCATCTTGACAGAAGCAGGCTACCTCCATGTCAGTCACTTCTCTCCCTTGTCAGTTAAATTTGGAAGCTTCCAGCATCTTTTAGTTCTGCAGCCAGTGTCAGTGGTCAGGAACACATGGTAAGCTCCCTTTTAATGCCATCTCTGATGATAGTTTAGAATACCAGTCACCAGGCTCTAGACTGTGACTGACAGATTCCTTTGAATTAGGATCCGGGAAGGCTTCTTAACCTGTTGGTGACAACCTTGAGCATAAAACCTTAGAGACCTATAGTAGCTCATCATGCTAGCAGGGGACAATAATGGATCAGCAGAAGGTTGTATACTGGTAGAATTATAAGAGTTTTGCAAGGTTTTTTTTTTTTTTTAATTTTTTTTTTTTTGGTACAGAGAGAGACAGAGCATGAACGGGGGAGGGGCAGAGAGAGAGGGAGACACAGAATCGGAAACAGGCTCCAGGCTCTGAGCCATCAGCCCAGAGCCTGACGCGGGGCTCGAACTCACGGACCGCGAGATCGTGACCTGGCTGAAGTCGGACGCTTAACCGACTGCGCCACCCAGGCGCCCCGAGTTTTGCAAGGTTTAAGACTCACATGATTTATCCAGTGGAGTGGGTGTGCTGCCTTGATCACTGGAGATGGTAGAAAGTACACCCCAACTGGGAAACAATATTTTCTAACTTTCTTTTCTTTTCTTTCCTTCTTTCTTTCTTTCTTTCTTTCTTTCTTTCTTTCTTTCTTTCTTTCTTTCTTTTTTTTCTGTGAGGACATCAACCTACCTAATGACAAGGAACGGCTTTAACCCATCCAGAAAATGCATGTACAATAACAGGAACATATTAACAACTCATACTAAATGGCAGTTTAATTAAGTTCAGATGCAGGTGTTAAAATTTCGTAGACGTCTCTACACCAATGTCTATTCATAATTGGAGTCGTCTTAAGTGTACTCTGGTGAGGGAAGGAATGCAAAAACCAATAAATGAGGTTTGTCAGGGAGCCAAGAAGAACCAAGTGATGATCTCGGGCTTCTCACGGCTCTGTTTATTGAATTTACAACCAATATTTGTCTATATTATTTTTTTCCCCGAAACGGACTGTTGCCATGTCACAGTGGTTTTAGGATAACAACAGTCTGCTAATGAGAAGCCGGTTTTTTGTAGAAGTGGAATAGACTTTATGTATATGTACCATGATTTTACAAATATAATCTGAAAAAGGTTTAATAGAAAGGCGCCTAGGTGGCTCAGTCGGTTAAGTGTCTGACTCTTGATTTCGGCTCAGGTCACGATCTCACGGCAGGCTCCCCCACTGATAGTCTAGAGTCTGCTTGGGATTCTCTCTCTCCCTCTCTCTCTGCTCCTCCCCTGCTCATGTGTATGCTCTCTCTCTCTCTCTCTTTCTCAAAATAAATAAACATTTTTAAAAATTAAAAAAAAACACTTAAAAGGCTTAATATTATTTCTTTGATAATATTTTCAATGTAATTTACATATCAAATAAGCCTAACTAGTTTAACAAATCTTTTGGAATATTCCAGGTTCAAAAGACATTTTGTTGTTGTTGTTGTTGTTGTTGTTACGATTTGATTTTGGGAAGTTTGTCGAAAATATCAGAAAAGGTTTTAAATCACTTATCTAAATAGGATCATAGATCATTATAAAAATTAATATTTAAAAGGTAAAGAAACTTATATAACCTTAGTAAAAGCAGACCAAACGTCCAAGAAAACTTTGTCCTTTTAACAAAGAGAAGACCAAATTTGAATTTTGTCAACTGAACTCAAGGAATTGGCTGCTTAGGGTGCTTTAAATTGAACACAACCCAAGGAAATGTTGGAAGCAAAGAACTTTTTATTACTTATTACAGGTAAGAAGACAGGAGATGGCTCTCAAAGCACTGTCTCCCCACAAAGTAAGCCCTCGCAGCTTTTATTCGGTGTATCAGGGGTGGAGGCTTGCATGTATATTTAGGAAGTGACACATATTCTATTACTTGGGCACTTCAGCTCAGTTGGACATGCCTACATGTCAACATGCCAGTGCGTACATCACCTGTTCAAACAATGGCAGAAAGCCCAGCCCAAAGGAGCCGAACTTAGTATTATACCGAGCTAAAGTAACTTCAGGACGACTCAGGGGGGCTTCTGCACGGGTCCCCAGCTCCAAACTGAGTCACACGGGCTCACCTAAGGGGCTGCGAGGCAAGACACACCTAGCGAGGCACCATCCGATGAACCAGCCTCACTGGGCATCTCCTTGATGGGAAATGCTGGTTTTGCCAAAGAAAGCACATTCTTTCCCTGCCTCTGTCTCTTCCTCCTCCTCCCTTCTGCTCATAATTTTCAGCCCTCTGATTTGAGTACACCCTAGCTAACATTTGCACCAGCTTCATTTGGATATTAAAACTTACTTTAATTTTAGCCAGCTCGACCAAACATTACAATTTAAAACATTTTTTATAAATCTCAAATTTTTTTTCTATATTCTGATTTTGTCCTCTGGTTTCACTTTTTTTTTTTTTTAAGAGAGGGCATGAACAAGTGAGAAGGGCAGAGGGGGGAGAGAGAGAGAGAGAGAGAGAGAGAGAGAGAGAGAGAATCTCAAGCAGGCTCCATGCTGTCAGCACAAAGCCTGATGCGGGGCTTCATCCCATGATCTGTGAGATCATGACCTGAGCCAAAGTCGGACGCTTAACTGACTGAGCCATCCAGGTTCCCCTAGCTAGCATCATACTTAATGGTGAGAAACCAGGTGACCTCGGGCTCATGACCTTGGGCTCATGACCCACACTGAAATCAAGAGTTGGATGCTCAATTGACTCAACCACCCAGATGCCCTGTTTTCACTTTAAGCCAGCTTTATTTTAAGGCAAAATTGTTATTACTATTATTCTGCATGTATCATTTCTCATTTTCCTGGCATGTGGAGATATTTCTCTTACTACTTTTAGTAGTTTTGATTACATATTAACTAGAATTTTTAACCCTTAGTAATCTTGATTTCTAGGGAAAACTAAGCAATTGGGAACAGTCTGTTATATCAACATGTTTTAAAATTGCAAATTTAAGAATGCATTTAAAAATATTTAGAAGCATATGTCTTTTTAATTTATTTTAATGTAACATTAGCATATCCAAATAGTTTTAGTTTCTCTGTAATAAGCCAAAAGTAGATCAACCTATATTTAGTAATTAGTCTTCTAGTATTCTGTCTTATTTGGAAATGATTTCGATATTTAATGAATTTAACTCAACTCATTATTTAACTTAGCAAAACCTCTAAGATTTTAAGTTACCAAAAAGATTTGGGAAAACTAGTGTTGGGGAGGAAGAAATTGTACCTTCCGTTTAAGGTCCTTCTAGCTGTACTCAGAATCAAATTGACATGAGACAGATTTACAGGAGAAAATCAGATTTAGTTCCCTGCATGTGGAGACTCTACATAGATATGAAACATTAAAGTCAGGCAACATGAGGCTAATAGGACATCTTGGGCCAGAGAGAGGAGTAGGAGTCTGAGGATACACAGGGAAGGAGGACCATGAGGAGGAAGGTGAAAAGAATTTGGAAAACAAAACGTTGTGCTGCTATGCAGGTAAGTTTCTTAAAGAAGAGTCTCTGTTAATAGCTCTTTTTCTGGGACAGGCAGGCAGTTGATGGTGGAGATAAAGAACTCTTCCTGAATCTGCTGGGTTTTGACTGCTTTTAACTCAAAGTATTGTTCATGCCAAAGTGGCCCATCTTGAAGGAGTCTACCCTTGGCCTCTACACAATTTGGAAAATTTACCTAAAACTTTGTTTTTTAATGTACTTGTTTTTGACAACTATTGTTAGGTTACTTAGGAAAACTTTATTAAACATGAAACAAAGTCATCATTCTAAGCTATTATTTTTTGTTGATAAATCTTGTAAGAGATAACAGAAACTTATTTGGCTAGTAAACTCACGTAGAATGAAAGCTTTATATTTAGTGTCAATAACTCTAAAGGCATATTTATTTGTGTAGGGGCCAAGGGCAGGCAGCTCCAAGATGGACCACTTTGGCATAAAGATCACTTTGAGTTAGAAGCAGTCAAAACCTGTAAGTTCAGAAGGAGTTCTTACCTCTTCTTCAACTACCTGCTTTCCTAGGTAGAGAGCTATTAACAAAGATTCTCCTTTACCTAAGAAACTTATCTGCATAATATGGCACCTTTGTGTTCCAAACACCTGCTTTCACCTTCTTGCTAGTGGTCTTTCTCCCCTTTGTATCCTTGGACCCCCTAATCCTCTCTTTATCTCATATAAGCCTTGTTGCCTGTTTTCAGAATATCCATGTCTGTGTGGATTTCCTGGACATACACTATTAATTTTTATCTTCTCCTGTAAATCTGTCTCATGTCAATGTGATTCTAAGTTCAGCTAGAAGAGTCTTGAAGAACAGATGAGATTCTCCCCCCACCAACATTTTGATTAAACCATCAATCTCAAGCTAGCTTTTGTATCAAATATTTTTCCAGATCACATGAATTTGACAAGCATTTGGGTTAGTTTGTATCTTTTTGAGTTTTAGAATGCCCAATCCTTACAAGCATTTGCCATGAAACCAACTAAATAGAATGCTTTTCTAAATTAATTTTAGCAATACCATCCAGAGGTGAAAACACATTTACGCACATAGACACACATACAGATAAGTGCAGAATTTATAGCTTCTATTTTATGTGTTTGTCTACTAAAAGATTTTATTTTTTTGGGGCGCCTGGGTGGCACAGTCGGTTAAGCGTCCGACTTCAGCCAGGTCACGAACTCGCGGTCCGTGAGTTCGAGCCCCGCGTCGGGCTCTGGGCTGATGGCTCAGAGCCTGGAGCCTGTTTCGGATTCTGTGTCTCCCTCTCTCTCTGCCCCTCCCCTGTTCATGCTCTGTCTCTCTCTGTCCAAAAAATAAAAAAAAATAAACGTTGAAAAAAAATTTTTTTTAAAAGATTTTATTTTATTTATTTTATTTTTATTTTTTTTATTAAAGATTTTGCTTTATGTGTTTTTTTAAAAAATTTTTTTTTCAACGTTTTATTTTATTTTTGGGACAGAGAGAGACAGAGCATGAACAGGGGAGGGGCAGAGAGAGAGGGAGACACAGAATCCGAAACAGGCTCCAGGCTCTGAGCCATCAGCCCAGACCCGACAGCGGGGCTCGAACTCACGGACCGCGAGTTCGTGACCTGGCTGAAGTCGGACGCTTAACCGACTGTGCCACCCAGGCGCCCCAAGATTTTATTTTTAAAGTAGTCTCTGTGCCCACTGTGGGACTTGAACTTACAACAACGAGATCAAGAGTTGAGTGCTTTACCAACTGCGCCAGCCAGGTGTCCCTTATTTTAAAAATACTTCTATTTTACTTCTGTGCTTCTATTTAAAAATTACTGCCATGAAATAGGTACAGAATTTACTAGTTATGAATGCCAAATCTGAGTTTGTTTTTCTGGTAGATGGAATAAGTTAAGGTTATTGATCTAGATGGCTAATGCTTTTAAAAAAATGTGCAGAAAACACTTAAGATTTGTATTTTTTCTTGGCAGGTCAAGTTTTAAAAAGCCTTTCCCCCCTCTTTTTACTTGATAAGATTTATGTCCCGGGAATTTGAATTTTCGGGCTAGATAAAGAATTCCTGTAGATGACCAAACGCTGGCAAAACACTGTATGTATATTTACATTATAAAGGCATGGGGGGGAGGGGGGAGGAAAAGCAAGCACTTTCTAAAAAAAATTTTTTTTAACGTTTATTTATTTTTGAGACAGAGAGAGACAGAGCATGAACGGGGGAGGGTCAGAGAGAGGGAGACACAGAATCTGAAACGGGCTCCAGGCTCTGAGCTGTCAGCACAGAGCCCGACGCGGGGCTCGAACTCACGGACAGCGAGATCATGACCTGAGCCAAAGTCGGACGCTCAACCGACAGAGCCACCCAGGCACCCCAAGCAAGCACTTTCTAGAAGGACTTTTGTTCTCTTAAGGACAGAATTTTTACAATGTTTATAAGCTTTTTGAGATAAGTAAGGGAGGTTTTGGAATTGGTAAAGAGGATTGGTCTTTGGCTTATTTTTGTAACTACACCTCTGGTCCTGTAAAGACTAGATTTGCAAAACATGTATGGCTGTTTTTAGTTTCTCAAAAAATTGGGCCGTTGCCTGAAACATATCAAATGACTCATATATCCATCTTCCAATGAGAAAGTCTTCTTTTTTTCTGGGTACACTTAGTTTGGGGGAAGAGGCCTAAAAATTTTTTTTTATCAGGCTCTGAATGTCAGCTTTTAAAATGGCCAGATTTTTGATTACAGAGTTTTGAAATCTTTTAAAAATATCTTGTTAGGTTTTAGCTGGGACAAACAGTAAAGATTTCTGGCAGTATATAACAACCTCATGGACCCAAGAGGCATCCTCAAAGAGGGTGTAAAAGATACTATTTTTATAAGATCTAGAACCACTCCCAAAGAGAGCCAAAGAAAGAACCGAGGCAGGCAGAAAGCCAAGCCATGTTCTCAGAATGTAAAACAAGATGAGCAATGAAGAAACAGCTATTCCCAAGAGAAAAAGATCAATAGCCATTGGGTCTTGATTTGGAAAGGAAGGAATAATGTGAATTTTTTTAAAGTTTATTCTGAGAGAGTGAGAGAGTGGGGGAGGGGTAGAGATCAAGGGAGAGAGAGAATCCCAAGCAGGCTCCATGAGCCTTATCCTGGGCTTGATCCCATGAACTCTGAGATCATGACTTGAGTTGAATCAAGAGCCAGACGCTTAACCAACTGAGCCACCCAGATGCCCCGGCAATGACGTGAATTTTTATTTATCTTTCTCATTTGGGCTCAGGCGGTAATCTATCTTTAAAGAAACTTTTGAGGATTCTCCTTAGGTTTAAGGAATTAACTATGGCCCTTAGTTAGTTTTTGACTAGGGAGGGAAAGATATCTGAGGAGGGTCACCTGTAACCTCAGGTGATTTTATTTTAAAAGGTCAATTGTCTCTTCCAAGTGGAAAGGCATTTCAGACAGAAAGTACGCCCAGTACTCAGGCAAGAAGGATGGAGGGGAGTTGGGACCCAGCAGTCTTAGAGCCTTTTGTCTTAGGTACCTCTTATGTTTTAATTCTTTCATTAGCCTTTTGTTATGAATCTTTCGATGAGACGATTTTGGAATCTGGAAGCTTTTTGGGAGTTTCTGCATACCAATTAAGGTAGGCATCTCATTCTGTTTATTTAAGAGCCTTCGCTTTCAAGTGCACTTCTTAAATGAACAATCTTGTCTAATTGGAACATTCCCTATAATGGCCACTGTAATTCTAGGTTATTTTTAATAATTTCTTTTCTATCGCTAAAGATATTTAACTTCAGGGATTTTGGTTCTCGGACATAAAATAAGTAGGTGTGCTGGAAAGCCGTGTGCTGACTGTTTAGAACTTAAAGATCCCATTAGCTAAGGCTTTGGGTTTCTCCAAGCTCAACTAATAACCTAAAAGGGGTATGCCTCGTGATTGGGGATGTGCACATATTACAGTGTACCCTGTAAAGAAGTTTTCTTGAGGTTGGCAGGTGAAGGAGTATCAATCTAACCTGGTGTCTGACCAATTTATCCTATCACAGGAATCTTCTTGAGGTGGGGAGCACCATAACAGCCTTTAAACGCTTGATCTGTGCCTACGGATTTTGTGCTTTTTGGCTTCCGAGATCCTGCTAGCAATAGCCTGTTATTTACACAAAACAAGACACACAGGGACGCCTGGGTGGCTCAGTCGGTTGGATGTCCAACTCTTGATCTCAGCTCAGGTCTTGATCTCAGGGTTGTGAGTTCAAGCCCCGCATTGGGCTCTGCACTGGGCGTGAAGCCTACTTTAAAAACACAAAGAGGGGCGCCTGGGTGGCGCAGTTGGTTAAGCGTCCGACTTCAGCCAGGTCACGATCTCACGGTCCATGAGTTTGAGCCCCGCGTCAGGCTCTGGGCTGATGGCTCAGAGCCTGGAGCCTGTTTCCGATTCTGTGTCTCCCTCTCTCTCTGCCCCTCCCCCGTTCATGCTCTGTCTCTCTCTGTCCCAAAAATAAATAAACGTTGAAAAAAAAAATTTAAAAACACAAAGAAACGATGGGGCGCCTGGGTGGCTCCGTCGGTTAAGCGTCCGACTTCAGCTCAGGTCATGATTTCATGGCTCATGGGTTTGAGCCCTAATCCAGTTTTGTGCTGACAGCACAGAGCCTGGAGCCTGCTTCGGATTCTGTGTCTCCCTCTCTCTCTCTGTCCCTCCCCCGCTCGTGCTCTGTCTCTCTCTCTCTCTTGAAAATAAATGCTACAAAAAATTAAAAAAAACAAAGAAACAAAAACAAGACGAACAGTTATGTACCTTAATATACTAGCAACACTGCATCCTGACCCAAGTAGGCCCTACACACACCACCACCAATTCCCATGGGACTTTACTGAGGCTTAAGCTGACCCACTCTGTAATGGAAAGCCAATGAGATTGGGAGCTCAAATGCCAAAAAGGAGAACTCAGACCGAGAGGAGCTTAAGCCTAGTCCCCAGAAAGTGTGAGAAAGACAGGGCACTCAGAGAGTGTGCAGGTACCATTTTCGTGGTTCTCATTGTCCCCAATGCTGTTTGCAAGTTTGCCTCCAATGCCGTCACTGCCACTAAATCAGTTAAATAACAAAATTCAAACAAGTAAGTTTGATGATCTAATGGGCTTTATTAAACGATTCCTGAATCGGGCAGCCCCCCATCTAGCAAGTAGAGAGGGACCCCAAGGAGTTGTACACAATGGAAGGTTCTTATAGACAGGGGACAGGCGCAAGAAGGTTCTCAGTACAAGAAAAGGATTGTTCCAGAGAAGGCTGTTTGCTAGGCCAAAAGCAAGGTGTCTTATCATGCAGATGACCTCATCTTTCTTTGGGGGATGGAGAGGACCCAGGTGACAGACTCATTGGAGCTGGTGGCAAGAAACATTTCCTGACCGGCCGGCTAAGGTCATAATGCTGGCCTTGTAAAATGAATTCTGAAGTGTTCTGTCTTCCTCACTTTTTGGAAAGAGTTTGAGAAGAGTTGGTTTTCATCCTCCTTAAATGTTTGGTAGAATTTACCAGTGGTCCTAGGCTTTTGTTTGTTGGGCGTCTTTTGGATTACTGATTCAATGTCCTTACTAGTTACTGCCTTTTCAGATTTTCTATTTTTTCATCATTCAGTCTTGAAAGATTGTATATTTCTAAGAATTTATCCATTTCTTTTAGGTCATCCAATTTTTTGGCATATAATTGTTTTATGGTAGTCTCTTATCCTTTGTGTTTCTGTGGTATCAGTTGTAATGTCCCCTCGTTCATTTCTCATTTTATTTATTTGCATTCTCTCTCTTTTTTTTCTTGGTGTGTCTGGCTAAAGGTTGGTCAATTTTGTTCATCTTTTAAAAAAGAAAAAAATTGTTTTTTTTTTTTAACGTTTATTTATTTTTGGGACAGAGAGAGACAGAGCATGAACGGGGGAGGGGCAGAGAGAGAGGGAGACACAGAATCGGAAACAGGCTCCAGGCTCCGAGCCATCAGCCCAGAGCCCGAAGCGGGGCTCGAACTCACGGACCGCGAGATCGTGACCTGGCTGAAGTCGGACGCTTAACCGACTGCGCCACCCAGGCGCCCCAAGAAAAAAATTGTTTATCTTTAATGTCTCTTTCGTATTTTATTTACTTAAAAATATTTTTTTTAACGCTTATTTATTATTGAGAGACAGAGACAGAGTGTGAGCAGGGGAGGAGCAGAAAGAGAGGGAGACACAGAATCTGAAGCAGGCTCCAGGCTCCAAGCTGTCAGCACAGAGCCTGACATGGAGCTCGAACCCACAAACCACGAGATCATGACCTGAGCCGAAGTCAGACGCTTAACCGACTGAGCCACCCAGGCTCCCCTCTTTTCTATTTTAAATCATTTGTCTTCATTCCTCAGTAACTATATGCTACTATAAACAAGTTATTCTTGTCATTGATAAAAATATATTCCCTTCCCAGTGATAGGATTTATTTAATTAATTAATCTAATTACTCAACACACATGTGTTGAGTCTACCACGTACCAGGCACTGAGGAAACAGAAGTATACAAGGAGGATATGTTCTCTGTCCTCTTTGGCGTCTATAGTACAATGGGCAGCTTAATCCAATCTGCAGTCCTCTAAACTGAGCTTAATCTACTTGTCCTTCATGGTCCAGTTTCAGACATGTCCTTAGTCCCACCTTCCACCATCCCCCAACCTGCCCGTTTCTCTAGCCGTATTTGCAGTTCTGAAGACATATCCAAGCTTCTGTACCTCCGTGCCTTTGCATGTACAGGGGCCTCTCCCCAGAATGCCCTTGCTCTCTCCTTCCTCCCTCACTTTCTCCATATCATACTTGGCCTTCAAGATTCAGTTTAAGCATAAATCTTGGAAGTATTCCCTTTTTAAATATTGTTTTAATGTTTATTCATTTTCGAGAGAGAGAGAGAGCGAGAGAGAGACTGAGCGAGCACGAATAGGGGAGGGGCAGAGAGAGAGAGAGGGAGACACAGAATCCGAAGCAAGCTCCAGGCTCTGAGCCATCAGCACAGAGCCCAACGTGGGGCTCGAACCCACGGACCGCGAGATCATGACCCGAGCCGAAGTCGGACGCTCAACCGACTGAGCCACCCAGGTGCCCCCCCTTTAAAAAAAAAATTGTTTTTTATGTTGGAAGTATTTCCTGACACCACCTCCCCATCTGATTGGATGTCTTTTTTTTTTTTTTTTTTTTTAATTTTTTTTTTTCAACATTTATTTATTTTTGGGACAGAGAGAGACAGAGCATGAACGGGGGAGGGGCAGAGAGAGAGCGAGACACAGAATCAGAAACAGGCTCCAGGCTCTGAGCCATCAGCCCAGAGCCCGACGCGGGGCTCGAACTCCCGGACCGCGAGATCGTGACCTGGCTGAAGTCAGACGCTTAACCGACTGCGCCACCCAGGCGCCCCTGGATGTCTTTTTTTGTGCTGCGACTATTCCTCTCTACCCAAATGTAGCTCTGTCAGAACATTTGCCAGATAAACTTGCTGTACTTGCTGGCTTCCTTGAGCCTTTTCCCCACATTAAACTATTAGTCACTGGAGACCAGGGTGCATGTCTTCTTACGATCTGTGTGATTATATATTCTTACCACCTAGCATCAGGCCAGCCATATACTCTGGAAGTATTGGTTGAACTACAACCTGAGGGTCCCCGTGTTTCCATCTATCTCAGTAGAATCTCATCCATTTTCTCTGGCTTCATCACAATGCTGAGTTATACCGAAATGAATTGTCAGTGAGGAAATATCATTAGTTTCCTTCTTGTGAACTGTAGTACATCAAGTTGAATCGCAAAAGAAAAACTTGAAGTACCCTCTTACGAAATCTTTTAAATGGTGCAACTTGTTGGTTTCTAAGCCCCGTAGGCAAGGCTGAGCCTGAGGTTGTTAGGAGGGGGCAGCCTGACCCACAAAAGCTCTTTGTCAAAGAGGCTAATTTATAAACAGTCATGATGATTTGGCCAATGGCAGTTGTGGCCCCAAACAAGGACCTGTCTATATCTCCTTAGAGTGGCGGGATGGCTGGGCTTGCCTTGGTGGGTAGAGTCGTATCTTATGCCCAGATAAGAATTTTTCTGAGTAGTATTACCTATTAACGCCGAATGTCAGAAGGAAAGTTAGAATTATCCTCTGTTAGAGGATAATAAAGTTATAGCATAGTTAATTATGTCTTCATTGGAATAAGGGTTAAGAACGAGCGTGGAAGCATACTTCTCCTGTGTCTTGTTCTTCTATACCATTTCTGTAGTAACCCTGTCTCTCCTGGTTCCGTTTTTACCGGCCAACCAAATCAGGTGAGTAGATGCAGTGGGGCCGTAGTGTAAAGGCTGAAACCCTTACAATGGGGAGGCTGGCTTCCCCAGCAGGGAGGGTGTGCCGTGTCCCTTGGGAATCCAAACAGAACATGCTTTCCTTTCCTCTCCTAGTCACACGCGGAGAGTAGCTGTTTTAAAATCTCAGGCACGAAGAGTAAAATACAACCCAGCCTCCCAGAACAAGCTGCATATGCCCTGGCAGGCTGAGCCTGAAGACCTGGGTGATAAGAGGTTTTCTTTGATCGTAACTTGGGGCGATTGGGCTGGGAAGATGGCGGAAGCCTGGGGAAGACAGTCAGTAGGCAGACACCGTAGTGTTGAAAGGTACCTGCACAGTTTTTGCTTTAAGCCTTTCAGGTTCAGTTTGGTTTAAGGAACATTTAAAGGGTATTTATGATGTGGCAGGAACAGGTGCTAGAAACATAATAGTTGGCAAGAGAGAGATGATCCCCACCCTTATGGGTGGGCAAGTCCCTTGCCCTTGTGGACAAGAAATAAGGAGATACAGACAAGTCTCATGGTAAGGGACTTGAAGATGCTAAAAAAAATACCAACCCATCCTGAAGGAGAGGATAATATGTAGCTTCCCGATCAGAGAAAGTGAATGGAAGCGTCCAGCCCATCTGTGTAGAAGGATAGATAGATAGCTGCCTTGACTCCTTCTGCTCCAGAGAAAGAGTCATGTCAAAGATCTGCACTGGGCAACAGGGAGTCTAGAGCCCAGATATTCCTGCTTTTCCCAGCTTCTCCACATAACTAATATGGTGAGAGAACAAACAGAGGCAGTGGTGGTGGAATCAGTGATGGCCGGCAGGGTCAGGGTGAGAAATGTCATTGTCAGGGGAGCGTCTATTGTGCCAGCTGTGACAGTGGTGACTGTGTTCCATCAGTCAGGAAGTAAGCGCCAGCTCGCCATGACACTGGTGAGGCAAGGCAACTAGCAGCCAAGGGAGGCTGCAGAGAGAATAAAAGCAACGTGGCACCTGAGGTCAAGGAAGAAACAGCCTGAATGGAACGATTTACCGAGGGTACATGCACTCCTCTGGAAGGGGACAAGCGAGCGGGGATCTGTCCCCTCCGTCCGAAGACTTTGGATTGGGCTGTGGATGTTTGTTACTGGAAAGGAATTGTCCTTAAAGCGTCTCCTCTGGATAGTGAGTGAACTTGTGTTCTTTTTAGGATGTTCTTTTACCATCATACTTGGTATGATCAAACCAATAAGACGATGGAATTTAATATTGGTTTCAAATCATTAATGGAATGCACAAAGCCCAAATAATATGATGATGCAGCTAAGAAAAGTCAAATATATTCTACCCCCTTTTTACAAAGACTTTTGAAACATCTGTATTCATGGTTGCTGGTGTTTGACAAGGATGCCTTTGCCCAAGATTGCTGTTGGGACGGGAGCACAGGCAGGATCCTGTGATAACAAGGTTTCCTGGCAACTAAGCACCTTAAACAGTGTTAGAAACAGACTATAAACCAGAATTCTGTACTGTGTCAGGATGCATTTGACAAGACTTCAGCGTCTATTTGGTATTTTTATGATTCTCAAGGCAGCAAGGCAAGTGAGCCTGACAGCCCAACATAGATCTACTAAACATTTTTTTTTAATTAAAGATGTTTAAATATTTTGATAGGGCTCTCTCTAAAATAAATCAAAATTCAGAAAATTAATTAATTTGCTAAACACTCAGATTTCATGAGTTCCTTTTATAAAGACTCTTAGGAAAAAAAATGTTTAGAGATTTAAATAAAATGAGCGGCCATCACTGGAGTAACTTCTTGAAACCATAATCCAACCTGACACCTTAATTTTCCTTTGCACTAAAAACTATAGCCCCAAATTCTGGTTGTCAAGATTTATTGACATGAGGCTAAAAATTACTCTAGGATATAGAACACAGCAATCTCTTTGACAGACTGAAAAATTGATATGTATCAAAAAAAACCACACACACACAAAAAAACCAACCCTCCACTAGTGACCAAAGTCATACTGCTCTTGTTATCATAAAAGCAATAAGTAATCTACCTTGGATTGAAATACATGTTGTACTCACCCCACTTCCAACATTTGCAGTGCCCAGAAAAGAATACAAATAGACGCCCACATGCCATAGGGCTGGAAGTGATAAGCCAGGCTAACAACTTGCTAAACAAAGGATGTTCTATCCTATATCGACAAGTGTACTTTCATGATCAGAAGGCAAGGTCAAATGTAGAATTCTTGGACCACTTAGTATTGTATGCCCACAACTCCCGGGCCAGGCCCTCTCCCAGGCCACCCCTCTTCTCTTCCCACCACCAGCTCCATCCTGGATGGCAGGGCTTTGTGGAACATGGCGCATGTGGACACCCTCGCCTTGCACTTACAAGCTCTATCCGCCCTCCGCCACCTCCCCAGTAGCTGGCCATGGCCACCTGCAGGGCTAGGAGTGGGGTTTCCACCTTTGGGCCAGACCCAGAGAAGAGGCCGGTACAGGCCCTGGAAGAGGGCTCAGGGTCCTAAGGGAATTCCAGGACCTTGGGTACCTGGAGTGTTATCTAGATGAGAGGTCACGGGTGCCCGTTTGGTATATCCCTTTGGCCGTGAAGGGAGGGCATGTCTAGAGAAGAGCAAGAGCGGACGCTCTAAAGTATGGGATCCAGGATAGGAGCCTGTCTGGCCCACATCATAGGGTGAGTACTGGGCTACTTCTTTGCACTTGACGAAGGCTGAGACCACCCCACTCCTATTTAACAGTGTTCTCTCCCAGAGTGTCTTGTCTACCTCCCTAGAATAATTATATTTATAGGCTTCTGGACAAACAGGGGCTATGCCATCATCCACAGGAAAATAGCCAAAGTGGCTGCCAGATGTTACTGGAAGTTTGGGCTGCAGAGAGGATATTGGAAGCAGGGAACTGAAACCATCCTCTTACCTTTCAGGATATTTCTTCAACTTGGCAAACTTTCTGCAACAAGCAAACCCATCGACTCCTTATGTCAGGCCTCCCTCCTCAATGTCGCCCATACATTGTGCTCCTCCTTGTGAAGGATGCCAGCAGGCCTGCTCGCCCCGTATCACCTTGACCTTCATCCAATGGTTCTCTCAGCTGTTGCCCTTGGTATCACCCTGTCTGACATCAGTGTTTCTTTGTGGGTCAAGACGTGGTCTGGATCTCCCTGAATCCTGGTATGTGCCTTTTTGCCCACAGAATGTCAACTCATCCCCCTGGGCTTATCTCCTGTTGAATGACTCATCTGAGGGTGGAGTGGGGAGGCCAGCCATGCCTAAAAAAATGTGCCCCGTGGATCCTGGGGATTTAGTCACTCTGGACTTCGCATCCGATTTTACTGTTTCCACCAATGTAATCGGAGAGATGAGAATAAAGCTACTTGTTGGCATTTTCTCATTTCATCTTGGGAACTAGCAAGTGATAAGAAGAACTATCTTCTTTTCTTTTTTTTTCTGGAGGGGGACATCTCCCTTCCATTTGTACTGTGCTCCTTACTTAGATCATTTCCTGCTGGGGCAATTTCAGGTTCAACCTGTTTTTTCAAGGTATGAATCATGTAAGTGACTCAAATCCAATTTGGGGAGAAAAAAAAAAAGGCTAAGCTGGCTGTCTATAGAGCATCAAAGCTAGTAGTGAATATGTATTATTATTCATGGAACTTTTGGCAAACACCCACTAAGGCATTACTCATCCATTCATTTTGAAGCAAAAATATGCTTAATGGATGGTGGTGTCTTATATAAAGACAATTAAGTACTGTTTTCTGAATGCGTAAGTTTGTTTTTGTTAAGTCAGATCCTTATTTTTCTCATGGGGAAACAAAACTTAGAAGTTGTAGTTACTATAAACTTGTCAACGATGCTGCTGTTTTTCTTACAAAGGGGAATTATGGAGTTCCTTAAACTCAGATATAGCATGATAATGAGTTCATATGTCAAATATGTATTTTCTAAGTCTCAGAGCTGGGAGAGACCTCACAGATTATACATACAACTTTTCGATTTGACTAATGAGAAAAGGGAGTCTCAGAGAGGGTGAATGATGTACTCAGCCTGTGGAGGAATCAGACCTGGAGTCTCAATCTTCCGTCTTTCCACGGGCAAGCGCCCTCCCCAGGAACAATCATGGTGGTTATTACTGATTGATTACGAGAGCAAGGCACTTTCTCTTATGCTATGCCACTTGATACTCACACATCTTTGTGAGGTAGGTATTGTTATCTTTAGAGAAAGAGAGAACAAGGCTAAGAGAAAATGCCACTTAGCCAATGATTTACTGACTAGGGTTTGGAAAAGCCAGACTCTGATCCCGAAGGTCACATTTGTCCCACACTCCCGCCATACTTTCCACCACCTTTCTGTACCCCGTGCTGCCAGGGAGCATTTTCTTACGGTTGCTGTCTTTGCTTGTATAACCAAGACCCGAGGGGGATGAATGACAATCTGGCCCCAAGTTGATATGTTTGCCTCCGTGATCATTTGTTTCTTCATTCATTCTTCTCTGTGTAAAAACACGGAGTGAGTGCTGTGAAAGATAAATGGGTGACAATCAGACCTGCCCCGTAAGATAGCCAGAGCCTAAAAGGGGGTATAGGACTTGCTCACAAGTAACTGTAGTAGAAGATAGAATGTAATAAGAAATGACCAGGAGTACAAAGTGTTACAGGCATTCCTGTATTGGAAGAAAATAAGAGAATTTAGTACAGTTGAAGAGTTCTGGGGAGAAAAAATATCTTGCAAAGATTATGAGTTGTTTCACTTTTTGGCCTGTAGGTGGGGGAAAAGAGCACATGCTCCTGGAGGTTTTCTTCTTTGAGGATGGGGGTAGCGCTTTATCAAAGACTAATTTGAATTAATGAGCCGGAAAGATGAGGAAAATTGGATTTTCCAAATGGGCCCTTGGAAAATAACAAAAAAACTTTTGCATTTCTGGTCCAGGCTTCTCACCTGTAAAAAATGTTGTAAGCTAACTAAAATGTAATTAATAACTAAAAATATATAGTTATTACATTTGCTGAGCTTGCACCCTGAGTTATGTAAATCTGAATGAAATGGTACATAAGTAAACATTCAAATTTTTATGGAAATGAATAAAAAGTTAGTTGAATAGGAAGACATTCAATTGAGCAAGGGCCACCCTGTTTTTTAAAAAAAAATTTTAATGTTTATTTATTTTTGAGAGAGGGAGAGCGCGAGCAGGGGAGGGGCAGAGTGAGAGAGGGAGACACAAAATCCGAAGCAGGGTCTAGGCTCTGAGGTGTCAGCACAGAGCCCGATGCAGGGCTCGAACTCACCAACCATGAGATTGTGACCTGAGCCGAAGTCGCACGCTCAACTAACTGACTGAGCCACCCAGGTGCCCCAGGGCCACACTGTTTTTGCCGGGATATTTACAGCTCTAAATGGCTGTCCTATGGGAACATAAAATATAGACTCAAATATCTGGTGAAATTATACAAGATCTTCATGACGTCTTTGCGCGTTTGAAACGTAAATTACTTAGACTGAAGGCAGGTCAGAATTTCAAAGCAATTTTAGATGTTTTTGTTGTTGTTGTTCACAACCTAATACCCTGGAGAATTCTAATTCTGGTTTTGAGTTTCTTGGAACAATGAAAAAGAAATGCACTACGAGTGAGAAGGGAAATAGGCTCTAAGACCAGCTAGGTTAAAGCCGGTAGCAACATGAGAAGAAAATTGTTACTTTTGAAGGCCTTCTTCTTCAGATGTATTATCACTGTGCTCACAGCCTAGTGTCTAAGTTAAAAGAATAATCATAATAACCACAACTTCAAGAAAAGGCATACAGAGGACTTCAACTGCATCTGCGATATTATATTGCTTCCGAAACATCGAAGTAAACGTGGGGGAGATGAGAACAATGAGGATCGTGGTGACTAAGAGCCCGGTATTTTGCTCTCCCTCTTTCATTGTCTGTTGGGAACGTCTCAGGATAAAACCCCTGCCCACGGGCTTTAGGAAGACGTGATCATTTTTATAAGTCATCAGATCGTTCCGCACACCCACTCTGATAGGGGCGTTTTGATTCACCGCTGGGGACACCACAGCACAGAAGTGACACTGGAGAGTGACTAGAACTTCCCACCACTTAGCGGAGGTAGGGAAAGCGGCCAGTGGGAGTGGAAAATTTGGAGAGGCAGGAAGGCCTCTGCTGCTGGTGGCAGTGCTGTGGGCAGGCACGTGGTGGGGGCGGGGCAGAGAAAGATGGGGGTCCTCCCCCGCCCTCAGAGTGGGTTTCCTCACTGCTGGGAGTTGCTGGGCCCCTTCTGAGGGAACCAAAGAATGCCTTCCCAAGGGTCTCGGAAAGGTGTCCCACCCGCCAGACCTCTCAATTACTGTGTGAAATTTCACGTGGAGTTTAGATTTTCAGAGACACAGGGAAGGAAGCCCTGTAGGATCCTAAACTAGGATCCCTGACCCTCTTTCGCTTATAACTGTCTTCTTCTGTTTCATAGTGTGGTTTAGGTGCGAGGGCAGGAGACTGAGCTGAAGACGGCCTTACCTAAAAACATGGCGGTCGAGGGAAAGCACTTCAGAAAGTGTCCAAATCTTCCAGGATGTTCTCAGCCCAACACTAGTATTCTGTGAGTTGATTCTGCTGAATACGATTTATTGTGGGCCAGGCTTGGGTGACCTCATAGCTGTCAGGTATAGTTTCAGTGAAATTTGTAATCTAGGTGAGGAGTGTTCTTGATATCCGAACACTGGGTGCTTCTAATGAGATAGTTACTATGCTAAGCATTTCCTTCCTTGTGTGCATTATTTTATTTAACTCACACCATTCTTTAAGATACAAAGTTTTGATTATGAGGAAATAGGCTAAGAAGTTCAAGTAACCTGACAACAGTCACTTGGTCCACAGTAGAGACAGGATTTGAACCCCGATCTGTCTGCTGTCATAGGTTATGATCTCTTAAAATAGCCCAGACTGCCTCCCCTTTTTTCATGCTCATCCTTGGAGACTTTAATCTTACTTTATGTACTTTCTTAAAATTTTTTTTAATGTTTATTTATTTTTGAGAGAGAGAGAGAGAGAGAGAGAGAGAGAGAGAGAGAGAATAGAGTACAAGCAGGGGAGGGACAGGGAGAGAGGGAGACACAAAATCCGAAGCAGGCTCTAGGCTCTGAGCTGTCAGCACAGAGCCTGACATGGGGCTCGAACTCATGAACTATGAGCCGAAGTCGCACGCTTAACCGACTGAGCCACCCAGGTGCCCTAAGGACTTTCTTTAGAGATGGGGGTGGGGTATATGGAAATGTAGCAGAAGACCATAGTGGCAGCTTTAGGGCTGGAGTAAGATGTCCCTCCTCTTCTCCAAGTTGGTCCCTCTGGATCCTATGTCCTCATATCTCCTTGGGGACATTTGGGGACACTGTGCATCATTGTGTGGATGTCCATCTACATCAGTGTACAAGCGTCGCCTCAGGTGTGCAGGTCTCCCTTATCTTTCGAGAAGCCCCCCTTTACTTGCCACCCGATATGGCATCTACTAGCTGGTGTGTACTTGGCGTAAGGTCAGTGTAATGGAGGAAGTGTATTTGTCATCCTTTTTTTTTTTGAGTTTTATTTATTTAAGTAATCTCTACACCCAATGTACAGGCTCAAACTCATGACCCTGAGATCAAGAATCTCATGTTCTTCTGACTGAGCCAGCCAGAATGAATTTTTTTAAATTTTTAAATCTTATTTATTTTTGAGAGAGAGAGAGAGAGAGAGAGAGAGAGAGAGAGAGAGAGAGAATCCGAAGCAGGCTCCAGGCTCTGAGCTGTCAGCACGAAGCCCAATGTGGGACTCAAACCCACAAACGGTGAGATCATGACCTGAGCCAAAGTCGGATGCTTAACTGACTAAGCCACTCAGGCGACCTAAACCAGAATGAATTTTAATTAAGTTTCATTTTAACGTAAAAAACTGAAGCAGTATAAACTATTTTCCTATTAAATGCAAGCCTACCATTTTTGGCAGATCTACATTTCACTTTAAACATTGCATTACGTAGGTTACCGTTGTGTTGTTGTGCATGCATTGTGTGAGTATGTATCATCTAATATTAACATAAATACATCACCTATCTAATTGGTCAGTGGATGGATTCGAGCTAAATTCCTTTTTACGTGTACAGTGTAACACTGCAGTGTGTTTATTTGAATATTTTATGCAGAAAGCCCAAGTTACAGTGATGCTTAAGTGAATCATAATTGGTCAGTACCTTCAAATAGTATTATCTTAATTACAATATCTTTAAATCATTTTTTCTCGCAGTCGATGTTATAGTTACTTGTGTATAAATCTTATACCCTCTATTAAACATTGAGAATCTTAAGAAGCAGATCTTTAAGTATGGAAAACTTTTAAGTGTAAAATGAAGGCATTGGGGCACCTGGGTGGCTCAGTCAGTTAAGCATCTGACTCTGATTTTTGGCTCAGGTCATGATCTCAGGGTCGTGGGATCGAACCTGGCGTGGGGCTCCATGTTGCTAGAGAAGAGAATCTGCTTAAGATTCTCTCCCTCTCCCCCTCCCCCCCCAATAAATGAATAAACTTAAAAGAATAAAATGAAATAAAATGAAGATATACTACTGATGCAAAATGGAGTAGAGCCATAGAAGCTAGTGTTAAAACTGGAACAGGGCTGAAAAGCATATTGGAAAGAGGTAGATTACCAATTTCACAGCGAATGGTCATTGCAGTTTGCTGAGGCAGAGAAAAATGAAAAAGCGGTTACGTGAAACAAAATGCACGTGTGTTGTCTCCATCGTATGACTATTGAGAAGTACTTCCGAAAATGAGTTCCAGAGAATATGAATCAGGTGTTTGTAAAAGAAAAAAAAAGCGTTTGTGGTCCAATAAGTTTTGGAGGTGATGAGTATTTTATTTCTTTATTGGAGATTCACAATGTAACTTAGCATATTGAAAGCATTGCAGGGGCACCCAGGTGGCTCAGTTGGTTAAGCATCTGATTCTTGATTTCTGCCCGGGTCATCATCTCACGGTCCATGAGTTGGAGCCCCATGTCAGGCTCTGTGCTGACAGCGTGGAGCCTGCTTGGGGTTCTTTCTCTCTCCCTCTCTCTCTCTGCCCCTCCCCTGCTTGCATGCGCTCACTCCCTCTCTCAAAATAAATAAACTTAAAAAAATTTAAAAAAATGAAAGCATTGCAATATGTGGTAAGAAAAAAATTTTTTTTAAAATTTTTATTTATTTTGAGAGAGAGAGAGACAGAGTGCAAGTTGGGGAGGGGCAGAGAGAGAGGGAGTCACAGAATCCAAAGCAGGCTCCAGGCTCTGAGCCATCAGCACAGGGCCTGATGCAAGGCTTGAACCCACGAGCTATGACATCATGACCTCCGCCAAATTCAGAGGTCTAACTGACTGAGCCATCCAGGCTCCCTGAAAAAAAATTTTTTTTAACTTGATTTAACCCAGTGTCTCCTGAACCTACATTACCATTTAAAATTATGTTCTATTTTGTTTTATCTATTCAGATCACCTGCTGAAGAACGATACTGTTATTGCAGCCAAGTTTGGTGACTCTTATTCTCATGCAGTAAAGCTCTGGGCCAGGGGTTCTTGGCTGGTGCACTGGCAGAAACTGGGCTTGCCCCCTTCTAAATAATGCAGGCGGATTGTCTGGCCTTTGATGTGATGTGAACCGAAGAATGAATACAATTCAAACTAAACAAATAAGGCTCCAGGAAGTTGAGACTATGTGGATTGCTTTTGGCTGAGTCACTTGGAGGTGACAGTGATTCTGGAGGATAACCAACAATTTAAAAACTGATGCTGTAAGCCTGGGGATTTTCTTTTTGAGGTGTGCAAACTCCTTCTGGAATCATCTTCCTGGTTTGGGTGGTGCTTGGTATGAAACAATGGAATTTCTATGTTCGGCTCTGATAAGGAGAGAGGTGCCAGCATGCGTTAGGGCTGGAAAGTTACCTTCTTAAATTGAAGAAGTGCTTAGATACAGCTTAAGAGCTGTAGAATGATCGGGAACGTTTTACACAGAACGTCAATAAAGGTAACTGCAAAATGTGCACATCACGTGTTTTTAAAGACACGTCTCTGCTGCTCACGTTCCCTTACATGTTATTCCCAGGCGTGTTCGGCCCAGACCCCAGCTGGGATCTCTGAGGAGGGCGGCACAGACAATTTGGGACCAGAGGCAGAGGAGAAGAAAACGGCCTTCCAGGTAAAGGTCAGCCTTCGCTTGAAAGAGCAGTGTTGGGCGTGCAGGCTCAGGGGAAGTCTGCAGAGGGCAGCTGAGTGCTGGAAGGAGGTGGGGTTAAGTCTGGCCCGGCATTCTGCATTTAGACACGACTCTGTGGTGCATTTCAGCTCGGCTTCTGAATCAGTCGTCTTTTCCAGCGTGACTGTCAGCCTCTCGGTGAGCTCAGCCCTAGTCTCTGCCAGTTTGGACGTAGTCTATCTTGTCCTCGTGTTTGCCTTCTCCTGAGAGGGCTCTTTTCTAGCATGCGTGGACACCTCAGGCTGTGGTCCATTCGTCTGACCTGCTTGTCCGTCCCTCAGTGAGGGCACTTGGTCACCCCAAGCCACCACCATACAAATCCCCTCCCCTGCTTCTGAATGCCTCTCTGATGGGCTTCGTGTCTGTGGTTAGATCTCTCAGAGCTCTGTTTCCTTCTCTTTATCCTCAAGCCCCAGTTTGTAATAACCTTCAGACCTCCCTGTCTCCTCCAAAGCTTTCTGAGCCTCATCCGGTTTTTGCAAGGCGGTGGCTGGGCACTTGTGAGCTTTCAAGATAGGGTTTTCAGATTACGCGTGCGCGGTGTGTAATAATAAATGCATCCCTGTTTTAATTTTGTGACACTTGACCTTGAGGATTTACACCGATATTCCAGGGACGCTTCCCCTTGTTCAAACTGTTTGGGATTCTCCTTTTGAGTCTCCGGCATATTCTTTGGAAATCTTTCCATGGTAAAAGACCACTGTTTGTGGGCAGGCGTAATTTTTAGAGTAAAAATTACTTTGAGCCCAGAACGGTAACTAAGGTTGGTAATCATATGGGTCACGCGCACAATTGGGATAAAAACAATGAAGTGAGATTTATATTATGCGATGGGTGCCATACTGCCCTTAGTCCCGGGTAAGGGAGTGTCCCGATATTGGCCCATGACTCAGAGGGCCCTGCATAGATGACACACGCATTAAAAAAGAAAAAAGCAGGTGGACCGTCGATCACTCAGGGTCTAGAGCAAGCACAGTGCAGTACAACTCACATCCTTAAAGCATCTGCCCTCACGAGTTATTCTGTTCTGGCCCCAGGGAAGTACTTCTGGACAATTTCTGTGCAATACCCTTGATGTCTTTGAAACCAAAGGCAAACGCCAATGCTGTGGGTTTATGCTGCTGCCTGCACTGCTCTGGAGACAGCGGGTTTGGAGCAGGGGATGTGCTCAATACAAGAAAACAGAGATCAATAAGCGAGTCCAATGCGTTGTCTTGGAGAGCTGAATGCAATGGTTTCTTACTCCAGGAAGTATCATCTCCCAGTTAGCGTCTGTCTATTTCACCCATGTCTTCATGTTACTACTTGTGATCGAGGAGGCAGTTCATGGTGCCTGAGAATGATTTTGCAATATTAAGTATTAAGCGATTCATGTTACTTTTATTTTTTTTTATTTTTCTTTCTTTGTTTTTATAGAGAGAGCGCATGCACACAAGCAGGGCAGGGGTAGAGGGAGAGAGAGAATCTTAAGCAGGCTCCACACCCAGTGCAGAGCCCAGTGTGGGGCTTGATCCCGCAACCCTGAGATTATGACCTGAGCCGAAATCGAGAGTCGGATGCTTGACCGACTGTGCCATCCAGGTGCCCCGTGTTACTTTTAAATGTATGTGTAGGTCTCGATGTAATGTGTGTGAAGTATGATTCTAATGTTTTATAGTAGCTACAAATGGACATTGAAGACTAACACTGTGAGTAGCTTTATTTTTAGAAATATTTAATAACGTTTAATGAAAATCTCAAAAAAATTGCAACTTCAAATATTTGCTTTAAATTTTAGTATTCGCTAATTATAATTTGTAATCTGCCGTTTATATCAAAAGATGATTTTAAAAGTTTGGGGGAAAAAATGACTTCTTTGGAAAGTATATATATAAATAACTTTAGTTTTTAAATTTGTTGCTTTACATTTTTATGAAAATGGATTTAAATTACATATACCTCAATTACAAATTCACTTCGTTTTTTAATCTTTTAAGTTGTTACCATCAACACAACACGAATGATGTGCAAATCTTGATTAGTACAACATAACCAGTGATTTTTACTGATAGGAAGACAAAGAAATGTTCTGAAATAATTTATAAATTATATGTTTTAATGTTTTTACCCATCCAAGTTTGCCAACCCATCAGCAAAATATCCAAGCTTATGAAATAATAATTAAACTCAGTTGCCTTTGATATTTTGCTGACTTCCAGCCATACAAAATCCAAAACTTTCACATAGTGTTTCCCCCCCCGCCCCCCCCGGCTTTTATTATGAAGGTATATTTGTCAAGTGAGAAGGATGGGACATTGTTTATTCAACCGTAAGTTTGATTTATAAGTTTTAATTATTTAGCCATACGATATGTGCATCTCAACTTAAACTCTTGCCCCAGGCTCTGCAAATGGCAGGCATGGTCTGGGGCTTTAGAGCAAACGGATTCTAATCCTGTTTGGAGTACTGCCATCATAATGGTGATGCTTCCAAAGATGACCACTAAGGACAACACTCACTTGCAGAGACATATCTATTTAAAACTACTCATTTGTCTTTATGGCAGTATTTCCTTATCGCCGGTCACATGTTCAGCATGAACAATAGATAGATGTGTTCCTAAAAGGTAATGTGCAAATTGGACTTCCTGAGTGATTTACGGGACTCACAGTTGGTCAATTTTGTTTTTTATTTTATTTGTATCTTTTATTTTTTTAATTGATTACAAAATTTTTATTTTAGAGAGACAGATCGGAGAGAGAGAGAGCATGAGAAAGGGAGGGTCATAAGGAGAAGGAGAGGGAGAGGGAGTCTTAAGCAGGCTCCACACTCAGCACAGAGCTGAGACATGGGGCTCGATCCCATGACCTGAGCTGAAATCAAGAGTTGGACGCTCAACCGACTGAGCCACCCAGGTGTCCCCAGTTTTGTATTTTAGAGCAAATATTCTTTATAAAGCAAGTTATCACCTTCTAATTTACATATTTTTTGAAATCTGTGCTTGCTTTAAGTGATGGTTCAGCCCTGAACACCCATTAGAATCATCTGGAGTGGGTTTAAAAATTTTGATGTACTGTCCCACCCCAGGAGATTTTTTATCTAATTGGTCTGGGACAGGGCCCAGGCATCAGTATTTTATTAGTGTGCTTTTATGTATTTTTTGCTTCCAAGCTTCACTTTGAAATAATTATAAAGTCACAAGGAACTGCACAAAAAATAAAAGAAAAAAGTACAGGGAAGCCCCAGGTGCCCTTCACCCGGCGTCCCCCAGTGATTATCTTGCATCACCGTAGAACAATATCAATTCCGAGAAAATGTCACTCTGCAGAGTATATTCAGATTTCAGGTTTACACACGCTCGTGTGTGTGTGTGTGTGTGTGTGTGTGTGTGTGTGTGTGTGTATGTATTTATGCAGTTTTACCACAGGTGTAGATTCATGTGACCACCGCCACAATCAACATACAGAACTGTGCCGATCCTACAAGCCTCACTCCCTGCCCCCCTCCCCCAACATCTGGCAACTGCTGATCTGTTCTCTATTCCTATAATTTGGTATTTCAAGAATGTTATGGAAATGGGATCATACAGTACATAACATCTTGAGATTAGCATAACTCCCTTGAGAATCATATAAACTGTTGCACTATCAACATTTGTTCCCTAGCGGTCCATGGAATGGATGTACCCCGGTTTATTTAACCGCTCATCCATGGAGGGTGTATTTGGGTAGTTTCCAGTTTGGGCCTGTTACGAATAAAGCTGCCGTAAACATTCATGTAACAGGTTTTTGTGTGGAGCTTGATTTTCATTTCTCTGGCACAAATGACCAAATGTGGCATTGCTGGGTCATTTGACAAGTGTGTGTTTAGTTTTATAAGAAGCTGCCAACGCTTTTCCAGAGTGGCTGTACATTTCCACCAGCAATGTATGACTAATCCAGATTCTCCCCATCCTTGCCAGCATTTGGTGGTGTCGCTATTTTTTTTTTTTTTAGTCATTCTGATAAGTGTGTAGCACAATTTTATGGTTTTAAGTTGCAGTTCCCTAATCACTAATGATACTGAACATCCTTTCATGTGCTTATTCACTACCTTTATATCTTCTTGGGCGAAATGTCCCTTCATGGCTTTTGCCTACTTTTTAATGTGGATTGTTAAATTCAAATTTAAATTTTATCATGAATTTTTGAGAGTTCTTTATACCTTCTAGAAACAACTCCTTTGTCAGATCTATGGTTTGCAAATATTTTCTCTCACTCTGTAGCTTGTCTTTTTATTCTCCTATGTGTGTCTTTCACAGAGTAAAAGTTTTAGATTTCGATGAGACCCAATTTTTCAATTTTTCCTTTATGGATCATGCTTTTGGCATCAACTCTAAGAATTCTTCACTGAGACCTAGGTCCTAAAGAGATTCTGGTTTTTTTTTTTTTTTTTTTTTTTTTTTTTGCTAAAAGTTTTATAGTTTTGTATTTTATATTTACATCTGTGATGGATCTCGAGTTAGTTTGTGTATTAGGTATGAGATGTAGCCTGAGATTTGTTTTCTGCCTATGCACGTCCAGCTGCTACAACAGCGTTTCTTGAAAAGGCTGTCCTTTCTCAACTGAGTGTTTCTAACATCTTTGTCAAAAACCAGTTGGGCATATTTATGTGGGCCTATTTTCTAGGTTTTCTTTTCTGTTCCCCATCCCTGCATCAGCACCACACTGATCGATTACTGTAGCTATGGAAGCGTTAATATCAGGTAGAGTGAGTCCTACCATTTTATTCTTCTTTTCCAAAATTGTCTTATTCTAGGGCCTTTGCCTTTCCCGTGTAAATTTTATTTTTAAGGTTCATTTTTATTTATTTTTTGAGCGAGAGATAGAGAGTGAGCAGGGGAGGTACAGAGAGAGAGAGAGAGGGAGACAGAGTCCCAAGCAGGCTCCGCACTGTCAGGGCAGAGCCGGATGTGGAGCTCGAACTCACAAACCAACCATGAGCTGACATCACGAGTTGGATGATAAAGCTGCTGAGCCACCCAGGCACCCCTCCATATAAATTTTAGAATAAGCTTGTTTATGTCTTCCTAGAGATCACCTCAGGAAATTTTGATTCACTTCGTCTTTAATAGAGCCCTGGCCTCAGTCATTTATAAAAGCAACACCCCCACCAACCCCCCCCCCCCCCCCCCCCGGCCAGGTGATTCTGATGCATAGCCAAGGTTGTGAACTTTGGTTTAAAGCTAGACACATCTAAACAAAAATTATTCTTGGACAGTGTGTAACTCAAGCAAGCATTGGCTTAAAAGTTTGAAGAATAGGTGGGATCTTCGAAGGAAATGGATCATGAAATGAAATGTACAGCAGTGAAATGAGAAATAGGAATCACTTAGTGGCCTGGTACAATAGTCTCTATTAAATGCCCATCCTTGGGGCGTCTGGGTGGCTCAGTCGGTTAAGCATCTGACTCTGATTTTGGCTCAGGTCATGATCTCGTGGTCGTGGGATGGAGCCCCGTGTCAGACTAGCATCAGCCTCTGCCTTGAACGTGGCGCCTGCTCAAGATTCTCTCTCTCTCTCTCTCTCTCTCTCTCTCTCTCTCTCCCTCTCTCCCTCTCTCCCTCTGCCCCTCCCCCACTCAGGCTCTCTTTCTCTCTCTCCGTCTCAAAATAAATAAATAAATTATATGAATAAACGCTCATCCAAGGAGGTGGAAGCCTCGGTTTGAAAAAGCATCTCAACTAATCTTGATGAAGCTCCAAAGAATGGAAAGAATTGCTCTCTGGCCACAGCATTCTCACTTGGTTTCAACGCACACACACACACACACACACACACACACACACACAAGACTTAGGTGCTGCTGTGGCTATACCTGCTTGAGGCAAATACTCTAGACAGGCGTGGTGCAGTGTAAGAATGTGAAAGTATTCCCTCCATGCGGGTGGTGATGAGAAGACGTGTTGAAGGTTTAAAGGATTTTATTTATTTATTTTAACATTTATTCAGTTTTTGAGAGACAGAGCATGAGTGGAGGAGGGGCAGAGAGAGGGAGACAGAGAATCTGAGCAGGCTTCAGGCTCTGAGCTGTCAGCACAGAGCCTGATGTGGGGCCTGAACCCACAAACCGTGAGATCATGACCTGAGCCAAAGTTGGCCACTTAACCAACTGAGCCACCCAGGCGCCCTGGAAATTTAAAGGATCTTAAAAGGTGGGTCAACTCAATGAGACCATTTGAATCCTGAGCTGCATTCAGAAGCTTATCTGAAATAAAATCAATAATGGCAGATGTGGTAAAAGATTTGTTGTTGTTTTCTTTATTTTTTTTTAAGTTTTACTTATTTTGAGAGAGAGAGAGAGCGCGCAGGGGAGGGGCAGAGGGAGAGAGAGAAGGAGAGAGAAAATCCCAAGCAGGCTCTGTGCTGTCAGCATAGAGCCCGACGCGGGGCTCAAACTCACGAACCGTGAGATCATGACCTGAGCTGAAATCAAGAGTGGGACGCTTAACCGACTGAGCCACCATGTTTTTGTTATTTTAACTGAAAAACGTTTTAGCTGTGTCCAGTGAGCATCACCGTTATTACATGTCTTACAATCTCCCTATAATTTAGAGCAGCCACCGGTGACTAGTGAATATATGCTTGAGGGGATATCTGCTCTCTTTAAAGGTTCTAGCCACCCCTACAAATGAATACGTATTCGTACCGATAGAAATGACAGAAATATTAAAGTAATACCATTTCAGAGCACATTACAGTCCTTTGTCTACCTCCAACAGCTTACCGTGTAGCTGGCACCACCAGAGTTTGGGTCTGAAAACAGTTGGGGAAAGTTGATGTTTGTGACAACACATCCATTTCCCAAGGCTGCTTTCTGCAGTGGCCCCAGGAGGGGAAACAGAAGTCTTTTTCTTCACGGTTCCTTCCTCTTGCCCCAGTTCATTACCTTCCCCTGCTGGTGAATCTCTCTCACGGCGAAGGAAACGAGGCCACCTGCCAGCACAGGCCTCACTTTCACGCCCGCAGAGAACCTTGTTCAAGACCAAGATGCCTGGTCCCCAATTCCAGCCTTTCTGACACAAAGACCTCAAGTCCACGTTGTTGTTCTTTTTTTTTTTTTTTTTTTTTAAAGAAACGTAATTAGTTATGAGGTAGCTGGTAGTGTAGGCCCAAATGTTTACCTGGAAAACAAAACTTCTTTGAAGTTTTTTGTTTGTTTTTTTTTTAATTTTTTTTTTTCAACGTTTATTTATTTTTCAGACAGAGAGAGACAGAGCATGAACAGGGGAGGGGCGGAGAGAGAGGGAGACACAGAATCGGAAACAGGCTCCAGGCTCCGAGCCATCAGCCCAGAGCCCGACGCGGGGCTCGAACTCACGGGCCGCGAGATCGTGACCTGGCTGGAGTCGGGCGCTTAACCGACTGCGCCACCCAGGCGCCCCTGAAGTTTTGTTTAAAAGTGCTTCTCTACAGTTTATATCATCTTAAAGTCACAACGTATTCGTATTGGTTCAGTTCACAGCGCCTTTCTCCCGAATCTTCCATTGAGGTAGCCCCGGTCTGATAATGTGTCCTGCACGTCCTGTGGCTTTGAGGACCTCTACCATATGTCACCGCATGTCCTCCTTTACGGGAGACAGTGGTGAGAGTCTCTCCTGGCTGCCCATTCTCTCTCCAGCTGCTTGTCCTTTGGAAACTTCTCTGTTCTCTCAGCTGCCCTAACAATCCTCCTTTCTCACTGCTCCCGACTTCACTGAGAGTGCGACGGACCGCTTCGGTGCCCATGGATGTCCCCCCTCTTCTGGACTTGCCACCCTCACAACGAATGAGACGGAAGCCGGCCTCTCGTCTGAAATGTCACGGGAGGGGCTCCAGGTTCCGGCCGGCCCAGGAGGCGTCCCCACTAAGAGATGGTTCTTCGCCCGACACATGTGTTGTTCTGCCTCTTCTGCTCCTCCTCTTCTGCCGCCCCCTCCACCTGTTTCTGTGGCTCCCCCCTGCCACTTCCTCAGCAGTGATGGGACATCCCTTTCTCTGTGCCGCCCAGCCCCAGAGTCAGTTCCATGCCCTCGCCATTTACCTTCGAGACGTTTAGAGAGTTGTTTTTATGAGCACAGCCGTGACAGGACTAAACAGCAGCACAGGGACTTCCACGGCCAGAGATTTGGGAAACTGAGTTACAGCTGTGGGCTTTGTCACTCACAGGCCCAAACTGGCTGTTGCACTTTATGCAAGTTGGTCTTGTCCCAACTTCACCGGAAGCTCCTGAAGAGCAGGGACCGCGTCTTCTATTTTTTTTTTTCACCCTATTTTCCATAAGCTTCGTTGAGATTTGAGAAGGATGGGGGCGCCTGGCTGGCTGAGTCGGTGGAGCACGCGACTTTGATCTCAGGATGGTGAGTTTGAGCCCCACGTTGGGGGTAGAGTTTATTTAAAAAAGAGAATGGAGAAGGATGTTACAGATACAGCAAGAAGAGGTATAATGTAAAGAAAAGAGCATGGGCTTGGGAGTCTGTACAGATAGAATAATGGCCTCCCCAAAGAGGTGCACATCCTAACTCCCAGAACCTGTGAATTAAGATTGCAGCTGGAATTAAGGTTATTAGTCGGGTGTGCTGAAAAGTATTAGTCGGGTGGGCTTGATATACTCACAAGGATCCCTCGACATACAGAGGCAAAAGCGTCAGTGTCAGAGTGACCAGATGTCAAAAAGACCTGACCGGCCCTTGCTTACTTTGAAGACAGAGGGGACCCACGGATCATGGCCAATGTGAGAAGCTTCTAGAAGATGGAAAAGGCAAGCAGGTAGATGTTCTAGGGTCTCCAGAAAGGAGGGCCGCCCTGCTGACATTCTCATTTTAGCTGGGTGAAACTCATTTTGGACTTCTGAACTCCAGAATTGTAAGATAAAAATATCTGTTGCTCAAAGCCGCAAAGCTTAGGGTAATCTGTTATAGCCGCGATAGAAAACTAATAGAATCTGACAGTTTCTTTATCGCCACTTAGGCGTTTTATATGAATTTTGGCAAGCTACATGACCTCCTCATCTTCAAAGCAGGCATAATGACACAAACTCTGAAGGACTCTCATCAGGATTTAGCGAGACAACAGTATGTGTACTTGGGGCACAGTACCCACACATAGCTGATGCTTAGTGAACGTTAATTCTCTTTCCTATAGAAATGCTCGTTCCTAGCTTGTACTTGATCTAAGGATTTCTGGTAGATCATTCATGGTGAGTCAGCCTTTTCCTGAATACCCTGAGTGACAGAGAGCTCCCTCCACTCATTTCGTTTTCCAAATGATTGTTGTTACAGTCGTCCTCCCTGGTTTCTATGTACTGGTTTTAGTCTGTCTTTGGAGTTAATTGGAATAAATAGCCACACGAACCCTGCTAGCCTATAAAGTGCTTTTGTGCAAATGGGAAAAAAGACTGCCTCTTTTCAAGGTTTGTACTTTACTTTCCTCGGTTGGAAAATCGTCACTACAATGTGCCAGTTTGGTCGCACTAGGCACTTCGTTGCCACGGTTCACAAAATTGTTCACCATGTCTGAAGGATCCGGGATGTCTCCCAAGTGAAGGGCGCCCCCTTCAATGCAGCCCTAGGTGGAGTTCACCACTTGCGCGTCTAATCATGGCGCCCTTGAGTGACCACTGGTTTAAACGATGCTTTACAAGTGGGGAAACAGATTCAAATGTTTAACAAATGCCAAAGATCACATAGCAAGGTAGTGAGAAACCTTTCTGGCCTCCGACTTTCATCCAGTGCCTATTCTTTTCATTTCATGTCCTTTGTGATATCAAGTGAATGTCTCCGTGAATTCAGACAAGCGATTGGTAACAATGTTCTTAAGGTCAGGCCTGTTGGACAAAGAAGGGAAAGCTACTGAGGGATTCTTGGTGCCAGCAGCTTTATTTGATACAATCCCATTCTCCTGAGAAAAAGATCATTATATCCATTTTACAGATAAGGAAATAGATAGGTCAGCAAGTTGCTCAAATGCCTGAGACCAGCAAATAGTAAGTGCAAAGCCGGTCTTTGCCTCCAGTTCTGTCTGAATCCAAGGGCCCATGTTTTCCTTCTCCGCCCCACGCCATGTCTCACAGGGCAGGCCTCAAATGATTCTGGATTTTGGACTTCCTGTTACCTCTTATAGGTCAATGTCAGATTTTCTTTGTGCTTGGTTGCTTCCTTCATTCACCTTTCCTGCATATCGTTTACAAAATTCGAGTTAAATAGAGCCTGCAATTGAAACCATTTCTTTAGACCACCCCCCCACACCACTGCACCCGCCACCTCCCATCTCTACCTCTTTTGGCAATCATTTGCAATTATGAAATCAGAATTCCTCTCTTGAACGTATCCCAAGAGCCTTTTTGCATTCAGAGGAGTACTTGCTGATTAATTGATAGTAGACAGTTGATGAAGATTTTTGGAATTTAATTTAGGGATTCCTAGGGAGCCAGCATATTTGACAAACCGTATAGCCACAGGAATTTTAATTTTATCGTTGCTTTCATTTAACAATATATTTTATTTATTAAAAAAAATTTTTTAATGTTTATTTACTTTGGGGGGGGGAGGGGCAGAGAGAGAGGGAGACACAGAATCCAAAGCAGGCTCCAGGCTCTGAGCTGTCAGCACAGAGCCCGACACGGGGCTCGAACCCACGGACCGCGAGATCATGACCTGAGCTGATGCTGGACACTTAATCCACTGAGCCACCCAGACACCCTGACAGTACATTTTATTTTATTTATTTATTTTTTAAAATTTCTTTAATGTTTATTTATTTTTGAGAGAGAGACAGAGACAGAGAGAGACAGATCATGAGCGGGGAGGGGTAGAGAGAGAGGGAGCCCCAGAATCCGAAGCAGACTCTAGGCTCTGAGCTGTCAGCACAGAGCCCGATGTGGGGCTCGAACTCATGAACTGCAAGATCATGACCCGAGTCAAAGTTGGACGCTCAACCGACTGAGTCACCCAGGTGCCCCCTCTCCCCACAATACATTTTAAAGTGTTGTCTTCCTCCAGTCACTTAACATAGGTCTCAGGAAATGAGGGAATTAGCTTCAGTGATTTTTGTCACCTCCTCCTCTCCCTCATTTTACAATTAACAAATTAACTCAAAGGGGTTGAGTAATTAAACCAAACCTGGGCAGCTAGTTGGTGAAGAGACATGAATTTGAGAATGAAAAAAATGAGTTCAACTTAACAGGGATAAATACATCTGAAATTTAGAGCTAAAGTGGGCATTTGTTTTTATTAAGAGTCTGATATCCATTGTCCCTTCTTTTGGTAAGAGAACCCTAATTTTTTTTCTCCGAAAATTACTCTTCCCACTTTTTTTTCTCCACCCACCCCACCCCCTAACCTCCACTTTCAGTCTGTGTTGAGTGGAGTGAATGCAGTCTCAACACCACGGATGTGCACGTGGTACAGGCCTGGCCAATCAGAGTGGTGCATTCCTTGCTGGGTGCAGGGGAGACCAAGTGACTCTTCCGGAGCCGGGGAGACTCAGTCCTGGGATTACTGTTAGGACAGAATCACTGGGGTTACCGAGAGGATGTCCATCTTGCCATCTTAAGGGAACTTTGCCCAAGAATTGGAACCGTCCTAGAGAAAAGCAAAGCTTAGACAATGCAGAAGACCAGTCCTGAAAACACGGAGACCCTAGATCTAGATGTGTCTGCCGGGCGACTACTGTTAGATTTTTCTCAGTTATCTGACTAATTAGTTATGTGAGACAATAAATCTCTGACCTGTTTTTTGTGTGTGTGTGTTTTCATTGAGAAAGGATACTTGAAATGAGATTTCTGGCCCTTGCAACTAAAAGAAACAAATGAAAATATGATTTAAAAAAGCCAGTTGATCGGTATAGGATTGGGACACAGGGCCTACGGCTATTTGCATGGAAAAGGATCTTAGTGGACATTCTTACTCGTATTTAGTTGAGATCTGGTTTCCTGAAATACATAATATTAAGTCTTAGTTCTATACTGAGGAACCAAATGAAATCATGTAAATTTACTTCTATACGGCAGGGATATTATTAACCCCTAGAAAAAGCTGATGATAGGCCCCATCTACACTGAACTGGCCATGTCTCACTTGGAAGATTATTTTCAGTTTTGCGAAATGGGTTTTAAATAACACAGGGACAAAGAACATGGTCTCAGGAGGAAGGGGGCTAGGATAGGTTGAAATCTTAAAATCACAACATTATTGAAGGAATGGAAGTTTAGCCAAGAAAGTAAAGGCTTAGAGGAGGAGGGGAGGGGGCAGAGGGGAACTTTACACAGACCTTAACTGAGGTCAGTTGGAAGAAAATATATTTTATCATTTTCTTTCCTTTGGCAGAACTAGGAATAGTGGTTAAGAGTTTCAGAAAGGCAGGTTTTAACTCAACATGAGCAACATTTTTAGACAATGTGTTTTTTCCACTTTGTCTGTTGTGGGCTACATGTGAACCCCATATGTTGGTTATTTTCTTAGAAGAATCAGTTGACACAGTGGTTTTGCTGTTTTTTTTTTTCTTAAGTTCATTTATTTTGAGAGAGAGAGCACGTGCACATGTGAGTGGGGGTGGGGCAGAGAGAGAGAGAGGGAGAAAGAGAAGCCCAAGCAGGTTCCTTGCTGTCAGCTCAGAGCCCAACACAGGGCTCGATCCTTGGAACCTTGAGATCATGACCTGAGCCGAAACCAAGAATCGGATGCTCAACCGACTGAGCCACCCAGGCGTGCCCCATGTTTTCACTGTTTAAGCACAGTTCCTCTCCCTCCTCCAGTTGACGACTCAGAGTAGACTGTGTTGATCTGTGTTTCATTATATCTGCATGATCTGAGCCAATGTTGGGTAAGAGTGTTATGATATACATTGAATAAATGTATGAGTAAAATGGTTGTTGGTTTTTTAAAGCTCTCACATCAAAAACAATGTTCTACCTGCCTTAAGACTTTGTGAATTTATATAATTGACTTAAGTCAGCAGAATATAATTTACACTTTTCTGCTGCAAGGGTATGCGCTTAGCAGGACCTAGACTCTGTCTACTAAGAAGGAATTAAATGTGGCCTCGTGTAGTTTCCATATACTTTATACGAACTATCCCATCATATGTCATATGTCCTGTCCTACTGTGTCATCTTGATGCGTTAACTACCCCCCAAAGGCACTTCATGGAGGACTTTGTCTTATCAAACTCCATATGCAGGTACTGGGATGTTCTAGCCTGCTCAACAGGATAATAAAAAATAGAAATAGCACACTAAGAAAGGAGGAAAACACTGTAACTTTTTTAGGAAGATGATGTGATTATCTATATAGAAAACGCAAAAGAATCTTCATACAAATAAATCAAATTAATAATAAAAATTTAAAAGGTTGCCATTTGTCAGATGATGAATCAATTCCAAGAGTAAATTGCAGCAAACAGGACAGGTAATATAAAAAAGGAAAATTTGCAGGGCACCTGGGTGGCTCAGTGGGTTAAGCATCCGACTCTTGATCTCAGCTCAGGTCTTGATCTCAGGGTCGTGAGTGCAAGCCCTGCGTTGGGCTCTGTGCTGAGTGAGGAGTCTACTTAAAAGAGAGAAGGAAAGAAGGAAGGAAGGAAGGAAGGAAGGAAGGAAGGAAGGAAGGAAGATTTACAAGTGCAGCAGAAAACATATAGAGTTGTGGAATCACCTGTTTTACCCCTGGAACTGTGTGTCAACTATACTCAAATTAAAAAATAATAATCATAAGGCTATAGGAGTGCCTGGATGGCTCAGTTGGTTGAGCGTCCAACTTCTGCTCAGGTCATGATCTCGCAGTCTGTGAGTTCAGGCCCTGCATCAGGCTCTGGGCTGACAGCTCAGAGCCTGGAACCTGCTTCGGATTCTGTGTCCCCCTCTCTCTCTGCCCCTTCCCCGCTTGTGCTCTGTCTCTGTCTCTCTCTCAAAAATAAACTTTAAAAATTTTTTTTAAAAAAGATAAAGCTATAAAACTAAAACAAATAAAATTCAAATAATTGTTACCTTTGTGATGCTCTGAGAAGGGGGCACACGGGGCTTCTTAAGGCATTGGCTTTCAAATATTTTGTTCACTTTTTTCCGAAAAGAATTTTGAAAAACCATGCATTTACTCCTACATTTTAAAGTGAACATCAAAAGTTTTCCATTATAAGTTGAGAGAGTTGCAAAGAGCATGTGGTAAACATTGACATTTTAAAATAAAACTGCTATATCTTGCTTTTAAAAGTACTCAGTGGAATATAAAATGGTAATAATTTGATATTGTCACCAACCAACGGTTTCAAACACACGTGAACAAGCTCTTAACACTAAAAAAAGGTGTAAATCTTCCCTTTTGTCTCTTTGAATCCCATTTCTCCTCTATTTCTTTCACAAACCTTTGTCCTGATACATTTGTGTGCTTGAAAGTCCTCTACTGATTACCTTTCAGATTTTCCCAAACAAAACGCATATAAAGGTAATTCTTGACATCCATCTAATTTCCTGACATTATAAGGCTCTAAGATAAAAAATTCTTCTAGATGGAGTTATGTTTTACAATTGTTACTATACACTTGATCAAACTCAAGTGTGTTATAAATATTGATAATCATTTAATATAAAAAGCGAAATTTCCTAGAAATACATCTGTTTATAAGAATCATGATCTTATTTCTATGCTTTTAGTGAAGACAAGGGTTTATACTGGTAAGAGCTGGTAGGACTACCAGTTCATTTATTTAAAAATTTTTATTAATTGGGGCGCCTGGGTGGCTCAGTCGGTTGAGCGTCTGACTTCAGCTCAGGTCATGATCTCACGGTTCGTGAGTTCGAATCCCGCGTCAGGCTCTGTGCTGACAGCTCAGAGCCTGGAGCCTGCTTCGGATTCTGGGTCTCCCTCTCTCTCTGCTCCTCCCCTGCTCACACTCTGTCTCTCTCTCAAAAATAAATAAATATTTTAAAAAATTAAAAAAATTTTTATGAATAGAAGATAGAGGAACACCTGCCAGGCTCAGTCGGTGGATTATGTGACCCTTGATCTCAGGGTGGTGAGTTTGAGCCCTATGTTGGCTGTAAAGGTTGCTACAAAAAAAACAGGAGGTAGAAAATTATAGGCATTTTATGGGATGAAATAAGATGAGGAAATTCATAATATAATCATTAAAATAGGTTTTAATTACTACATTCAGTACCACATACCAAAATGGAACAAAATTATATAAAAGTTTTATCTTTGGATCTTTCCCAGAGTTATCCTGAAAATTTTGGCAGTCCTAGAAAACATTCCAGTTACATTGAAAAGAATCAGAATCATTCTACTTCTTCAGCTGATCCACATGTTTTTATTTCCAACAAATGACACAGCCTAGGAGAGAATATTGAGAATACCTGAAAATAAATGCTTATTTTTTAAATATGAAAAAAAAAAAAAGCCCAAGTTTTTAGTGTTGAATGTTGCTCGTCCACGTTCTCTTTGTTTTGGCCTCCTAGGACCTTTCCCCATTCTTTGAAAACGGGTCAGGGAAGAAAGAGGTAAAAATCACCATTGCTTCTTCCCCTTCCTTATTACCGTCATAGATCTGGTTTCAGCACGTCTCCACAGGAGCTAAAATACTCGTTTCTAAAATGTATGCTTTACTCGTAACAGAAATACGTACAAAATGGGAAACAACACAAGCTCTGTGGGTTTACAGTACCTTGCTGAATCCTTCAGGAGACCTGGCTATCTGGAATGAGAGGGTTCACACCCCTGGACGGTGGTTCACTGTGAGATTTGCCACGGGTGCTCTGGTCACGTGGAAGGATTATTGTGAACTCAAGAGTTCTCAGGCAAATTGGCTTTAGGAAGAGTATATATGGGATTTGGGTATCGAGAAATAGACTTCCTGAAACTGGTAGGTGCTTCAGTACCCCCGGAAACTCCTTATGTACCTGAGTGGGGGTGGAGGGGTAAGGCGAAGGGGGGGGGGGGTTGCGTCTCCATTTGAAGAGCAGTGTTGATGGTATTCCTGATGTTCTATTTCTTAAAATGGGTTGAGGGAACGTGCATACCTGCTTTACCTGACTATTTTTATTTAAATTATATATATATATATATAATTACATTTATACATTTGATATATCTTTCTATAAATGTAGTTTTGGAAATCTACCATGTTTTCGCATGGTACCATGTTTTCCCTCCTCCCCCCCGCCCCCCGGGGCCCGCCCCCCGGGCGGGGGGGGGGTGCAGCCCAGGAAGATTGGGTTCATAGTGACACAAGGAAGCTGAAGGACTCTGTAAAAATCTGCTTTTGGCTCCTTTTTCTGCTTCCATTTTTGCTAGGACCTGCACCCCTACCCCACTTTAAATATGCCTCATAATGCAAATAGTGTATGTCCTCCTTATAAGGGGCAAGGAGTTAATGATTTCTTTAAAACAGATGACATCTAAAGAAGGATCAGGTGAGAATGACTGGATGAAGTCATCATATGCATATTCTAGACCACTGACACTGGACATCTTCACTCCGAGGTACCCTGGCTCCAAGGACAAAGGCCCCCTGGGCCTCTGGTTCCTGGATGCCTGAGGTGATACAGACGCCAGATCACTGTCCTCAGGAAAAACACCCAGACCCCAAACAAAGATGAGACTCCCTTCTTTCCTTTATGAGTCTCCCACTCTGTTTGTACCTGTATTCTCTCTATTCCTTCAACAAACTCTTTTGCCTCTTTCTGGCTCGTGCTTGATTTCCATCCTGTGCGAAGCCAAGGACCCTCTTGGTTGGTCCTATGGGACCCCCCCCCCCCCCCCCCCCGGGTCCTCAGACCTGGCCTGCCTGCCATCAATAGGCGTGTGTTCCCTGAAAGGGAGATATGTGCAGAATGACCTCCAAAGGAGCTGGAAGACTGAAGGACAAAGTCAATAAGTCCAGCTTTGTGAGAAATGGTTTTTTAAGGGGACTTATGGACAGAAATATGTCTTGGGCTGTGCAACAGGAGTAGATCTTCGCAAGACCACCCCCTGCTCGACCTACTTTTATAGCCCTAGAGGCTGGAAATACATGCGGGGAGCATCCAGGAGGAGAATGTTTGAGAACAGGTGCATGTCATAGTGTATCTCTGAGGTGGATGAAGGACATTTTGCCCCTAGGGAGCGCTTAAGGATGTAGTTAAACAAAAGGAAAGAATGTGGGGTGAGGGGGGCTGCGCTCAAGAAGTTTTCAGGTCACAGAAAAGCCATCATGGTAGATTTGTCCAAGATGATGGTAGTCTGGTTCACACAGTGTGACTGTGGGAAAGAACATAAAATTTTCATAGCTGGCAGGAGAATTCATCTCAGAGAGAGAACTATCTTTATGTAGGAAAATAATTAAGCCCCTTTATGGTCTAGATTTTAAAGAACTTGGTAAGCAAAGAGAAAATTCAGTATTTTACATTCAAAATAAAGGGATTTGGATGAACCCTTGCATATATGATCAAATGATCTTCCACATGGGTGTCAAGACCACTCAGTGGGGAAATGGCAGTCTCTTCAACAAATGGTGTTGGGAAAACTAGATAGTCACATGCAAAAGTATGAAACTGGACCCTTATCTGACACCATAACCAAAAAGTAATTCAAAATGAATTACAGACCGAAACATAAAACTGAAAAACTCCTAGAAGGAGACATAAGGTAAAAACTTAATGACATTGAACTTGGCAATGATTTCTTGGATATAACATCCAAAGCACATGCAACAAAGTAAAAAGAGATGAGTGGAACCACATCAAACTTAAACACTTATGTGCATCAAAGGACACAATCGACAGAGTGAAAAAGCAACCTATGCAATGGGAGAAAATAACTGCAAATCATATATCTGAAAAGGAAGGGGTTAATATCCAGAGTAGATAAAGAACACCTATAATTCAACAATGAGAAAAGCAAATAACCTGAGTTAAAAATGGGCAAAGGACTTGAACAGCCATTTCCGTAAAGATGATACACAGATGGCCAACAACCACATGAAAAGATGGTCAACATCACTCATCATCAGAGAAATGCAAATCAAGGCCACAACGAGCTATCATCTTATACCCATTAGGATGACTACTATTAAGAAAAAAACAACTACAGGGGCGCCTGGGTGGCTCAGTCGGTTGGGCGGCCAACCTCGGCTCAGGTCATGATCTCGAAGTCCATGGGTTCGGGGCCCGCGTCGGGCTCTGTGCTGACAGCTCAGAGCCTGGAGCCTGTTTCGGATTCTGTGTCTCCCTCTCTCTGGCCCTCCCCCGTTCATGCTCTGTCTCTCTCTGTCTCAAAAATAAATAAACGTTAAAAAAAAAAAAAAAAAACTACTGGGGCACCTGGGTGGCTCAGCCGGTTAAGCATCTGACTTCGGCCTTAGGTTATGATCTCATGGTTCATGAATTCAAGCCCCACATCAGGCTCACCGTTGTTGGCACAGAGCCTGGTTCAGATCCTCTGTCCGCCCCCCACCCCGTGCCCCTCCCGAACTTGCATTCTCTCAAAACTAAATAAAAACATTAAAAAAAAAAACCCTACAGAAAGTAACAAGTGTTGGCGAGGACATGTAGAAAGTGGAAGCCTTGTGCATTGTTGGTGGGAATGTAAGGTGGCCCAACTACTATGGAATACAGTATGATGGTTCCTCAAAAAGTTAAGCATAGAATTATTACATGATCCAGCAACTCTACTTCTGGGTATATACACTAAAGAATTGAAAGTAGGATCTCAAAGAGTATTTGCATGCCCACTTCCACAGCAGCGCTATTCACGATAGCAAAGGAAACAGGTGTCCACTTATGGATGAAAAGAAAAATGTGGTCTTTACATACAATAGAATATTGTTCAGCCTTAAGAAGGAAGGAAATCTTGTCACATGCTATTACATGCATGAATATTGAGGACATTAGGCCATGTGAAATAAGCCAGTAACCAAAAGACAAACATGGTGTGATTGCACTCGTATGAGATACCTAAAGCAGTCAAATTCACAGAAATAGAAAGTAGAATGGTGATTACCAAGGGCTAGAGGGAGGGGGAAAAGGGAATGGTTATTTAAATTTTTTTTTTTTTAAATGAGTAGGGTTCACTCATTTTTTGAGAGACAGAGAGTGAACCGGGGAGCAACAGAGAGAGAGAGAGAGAGAGGGAGGGAGACACAGAATCCAAAACAGGCTCCAAGCTCTGAGCTGTCAGCACAGGGCCCGACGCGGGGCTCGAACTCACGAATCGTGAGATCATGACCTGAGACAAAGTTGGATGCTCAATTGACTGAACCACCCAGGCACCCCAGGAATGGTTCTTTAAAGAGTACAGACACTCCTCTGCGCAAATCCCTGCAATGGCTCCCCATTGCAACAAAGAAACAGCAGAAGTTGTGATAATGGCCTCCAAGGTCCCCATAGCCTGTTCCCCACACTGTGCTGGCCCATCTCCTTTCTCTCTCTCCTTTCACTCACTCTGCTCCAGAGTTCCTGGCCAGCCTGATGTTTCTCCACCCTGCAAGGCCTATTCGTATCTTAGTGTCTTTGCTCTAGACAGTTCCTCTTTCTGGAATGTTCTGTGCCCAGAAATCCTTAGATTCCTTCGAATCTTTGTTCAAATGTGACTTTCTCAACGTGGCCTACCTTGACCACCCCATTAAATACGTCAATGTGTAGACTCTGTTTACCCTGCTGTACTCTTATTCTATGTACTCATCATCTTCTGGCATATTCATATTATTTTTTAAATATTTTTTATGTCTTCCCCTGCTAGAATGTAAGCTCTATTGGGGGGAGTGATTTTTGTCTGTGTGTAGTTGATGTGTATTCCAGGCACCTAGAATAGCGCTTTATAAATAATGGCTCCTTAATAAATAGTTGCTGAATGTTGAATCAGTCTTCACAAGAGAAAGCACTGTTTCCCACGTGAATCTGGGGAGTGCTAATATGGAAGGTTGCATCTTGTACACAAAAGATATCCTGTGGTCAACTGAGCTTGGTGTCCCTTTCTTGGAGACTGACAATTGACTTGATGGCCTACTAGTATATTTTTGCGAAAATCTAAGCTTGCTTTACAGGCTATTCTGTGAGAAGTGACCAGTAATGATGGGAAAATGTTTAGAAATAAATTCAAGTTGCAGAAATGGCACATTAGGAGTACAGGAATAGAACTAGGGGGACAGGGGCAAATACCTACTTCGGTTCTATAAATAACAAACTTCACTGTACTGTCAGCATTTAGGGCTGGCCAGCCTAATGTGCTGACCGAAGGCTTCAGAGGCTCCAAACAACAAGCTGGGTCATGAGGACTTCAACTGGAAGAAAAGAGATAGTCATGAGTCCCGCTGGCTTCACTGACTGCCAGGGAACCATCTATCCACTCATTCCAAAATATGGTTACGCTTGGCACTATCATTGGGCCAGGCACAGAACAGAAAGGGGAAGAGGAAGGTGAAAAATTCAAGAGTTGAGGGAGATTCCAAATGGTCTCCAAGATGAACAGAAGGACTGGGTTAATGCTGTGGAGTTCGCTGAGGCCTGAGATGACAGTAGCCTTAGCAGCGACACCCACAGTGAGGCTGAGGTGGGGGATGGAGAGAGTGGGAGCCAAGCATCTCAGCACACCCAAGGGCTCCAGCCATTGGGCTAGGTCCTACCTGGCATTTATTTATTTATTCATTCATTCATTCATTCATTTATGTATTTGTGTATGTATGTATGTATTTATTTATTTATTACTGCAGCCAACCAGAGAATCCTGACAGCATTACCATAATCAGATAGCCTCAAGTATTGTCTTCAATCACACTTTATTATTCTTAGAACACTTCTTTGGCAGGAGTATTTGGAACATAGCCAAAGAAGCAGGAAATAAGGGGGGGGGGGAGAAGACTTTGAATATCCAAGATAGACAGTATGGGTTTGCTTAAAATTGAAATACTTCACTTCTTCAAGAACACCTTTGGCACTCAGCCAAAGCCTCGTGAAGGCAATCTATGGAGTTCACAAGATCACAGGAGAATCAAAATGGCAGGTTGAGGCAGCGACAACCAGAATATGAGAGCAGAAGAGAAGACTGAAAAACTAGAAAGTAGACACAATAATTGAGAAAGTTTACTTCTTTGGGTATAATGTAGGGCAAGGACAAACCCTTGATGGCGTCAGTGGACTCAGAGACATTGCTGCATTTTGGAATGGGTTCTTATTCACCGTAATGCCCGACTCACCAATAAAAATTCAGTTGTGATCACTAAGTCCATTTAAGTATGCAGGGATGCATTTGGGGAAGCTCTCATTCCCAAAAGACTAAAGTTAAAAATAAAATGTCAGCTCGTAAAAGGGAAGCTTCAGCTAAGAAGAGTTAATTAGTTTGTTAATTAATCTGTGCCTCCTCTAGGTTTTAGGCTCCAGTCCTGACATTTAGAAGTTGTACAAAATCATGTTTATAAATATCGTTCTGAGTATTTTTAGCTGATGGAGTTTTGTCAGCAGGCTGTATTTCTGCATTGAGTTATCAGTGACTAATTTCTTTTTTTTTTTAAGTTTTATTTATTTATTTTGAGGGGGAGAGAGAGAGAGAGCAGGGGGAGGGGCAGAGAGAGAGAGGGAGAGAGAGAATCCCAAGCAAGCCCTGTGCTGTCAGTGCAGAGCCTGATGTGGAGCTTGAACTCATGAACCATGAGATCATGACCCTAGCTGAAATCAAGAGTGGATGCTTAACCGACTGAGCCACCCAGGTGCCCCATGAGGACTGTCTGAATTCAGTTTTGTTGTTTGAGAAGCATTGGTTGGTTCTGGCCACTCATGTGACTGGTCTTGAGTTTCTATCAGTCCATAGTATCATGCTGCCTTCCTGAAACATGCCAGAAAGATTTCCAGGTCTTTTTGTCTGGCCTTCACAATTTGAGCATGGCTCTGTATGGGAGATTAAACAAGTGATCTCGACATCGAGACTCATTCTCTGCAGACAGAACACAGGCAAGGCTGACTGCCTGTAGCACCACCCCTGCCATCTCATTTTTGAACAGTAAACGTGATTTCTGTCCACAGGAATGACAGGCCCGTGTCACGTGTGTGGGCGGGCCTCTTGATAGAGAAATGCTTTGTTTTAGAGAAGGCAATGTGGATAATGACTGAAAGCCCAGGTTCTGGATCAGATAGACTTTTTTTTTTTTTTTTTTTTTTTTTTTTTTTGGTTTAACCTCCCTTAACACAACTATGATGCTTAACTTTCTAAACTCCAGTTTTCTCGGGGCACCTGGGTGGCTCTGTCAGTTAAGCATCTGACGCTGACTCAGGTCATGATCTCATAGCCCATGAATTCAAGCCCCACATTGGGTTCTGTGCTGACAGCTCAGAGCCTGGAGCCTGCTTAGGATTCTGGGTCTCCCTCTCTCTCTGCCCCTCCCCTGCTCACACACAGTCTCTCTCTCTCTCTCTCTCTCTCTCCCAAAAAATAAATATTAAAGAAAAATAAACTCCAGTTTTCTCCTCTGTAAAATATTGATTATAGTAACTGCCACATGGGCTATTGTCACTGATAAATGAAACAACTTTTGTAAAGTTGTAGCTAATATATCAAATAATTATTACAAATCTACAGTTGACAGAGGATGTGAACAGAGATAAATGGGAAGGAAAGGGGAGTGACGTGTCTATGGTGAATCTCTCATACGTCTTAGAATTATAGTCCATTCTTTAGTAGCCTGTTTGATTAATCAATCATGGAGCTATTCCATTCTCTTGATATTGCACCTGATCGTTCTTTTAGCATTAATTGTACTACAATATCACTAGAATAGAACTGTTAAGATTTAAGTCCTGGAACATTTTGTTTTCAAGATCTGAGCATAGTTACTGCATTTTTAAGGAAAAATTTTAGACTAGATTATAACCTGTGTTTTGCTGAGCAGAAGAAAATCTGTAGATGGCTACTCTTGTCATTTTATTTTAATTTTTTATTAAAATTTTTAAATTTTATTTATTTTTGAGAGAGACAGAGTGTGAGCGGGGGAGGGGCAGAGAGAGGGAGACACAGAATCCGAAGCAGGCTCCAGGCTCTGAGCTGTCAGCACAGAGCCCAACGTGGGGCTCGAACTCACGGACTGTGAGATCATGACCTGAGCCAAAGTCGGCCACTTAACCGACTGAGCCACCCCGGCGCCCCTACTCTTTTCTTTTTAAATCTGTGCCAGTGCAAAGACCCATTTTCTGAACTTGAGGAGCATGGATTTGTTTGTAGAAGATTATGAGTGTCTGAGTACTCGCTTCATAAATACCACCCAAACTGGCCTCCACTTCCTTCCTGGGAGTTCACATCTAAGTATTGATTTTATTGATTTTACTTTATTTTTATTTTTTAAACAGGCTTCCACGCCCCTTCTGCCCTCAACCACCTCCCTTAGGCTGTCATCCTGCTCAGGGTAAGAGGAACACAGCTTCAGTTCTGGTCAGTTTCCAGAACCTTGTGATATCCGTTGAACCTGTCTAGCCTAGTGCCTCTGTCAGTGTGAATGTGGGTGTGGTGTGAATAAAGCAGAGATTGTCATCTGCTGTTAGTGACCTCCTATAACATCTCCGTGGGGCAGGGGAGTGGAGGTAGAGACTTTTTTTTTTTTTTTCCACCCCTGGATGGGGGATCATAGGTTGAGAAACTCTGGCCTGGCATTACAAAGTTTGGGGCGGCTCTTTGGTGACTAAACCCCTGGAGAACGCAAGCGTGAGGGCTGAGCTGGGGAGAAGTTGTTACCAGTGTCTGTTAGGCAGGCCTGCGGGTGGATTTGAAGATGGAGGCCCCATTGACAACAATATTACGTCTGCCTGAACGTCCCCCCCGTTTGGATTCTCCTCGGCTCAGTAACAACTCCCAGGTAAACTGCTGATGCAAAAGTTTGGGCTTGGTTTCCCTGTGTATCCTGGGAGTCCGCATCAGCTCCCTTTTCCCTGGATTTATTATGCCCATCAGCTCAGAGCGCTGCTTTCCTGTAAAGCTTGCTTCATCAGCTGGCATACAGCAGTTCAAGGCTTTCCGGACTCTCCAAACCGATTAATCAACTGAAACCATTCTCTGAGTGCCGGTGATACGTTTGGCTCCCTCTGGGGACAGAGACGAAGTGTCTCCCTTTTGAGAACACGTGCGTGAAAACGTGTATCAGAATGCACTAACGTAACAGAAGCACCGCTTCTTACAGAGGTAAAAGAATTCCCAAGCCAAAGGGATGGGGGGAAAGGTTCCCTCCATTTGCTGATGTGACAGGGCTCAGGGTCTCGCGCAGAGGAACGCGAAGAGAGGGAGCCTGGGTTCCGGGGCGCTGGTTTGCAGCCCGGTGCGGGGGGGGCGGGGGGTGGTGTCTCCTTGGGCCTCCAGCCCCTAGCAGATTAACCCTTTGCAGCAAGGACTGCGAGCGAGAAGGCTC
>NW_024412467.1:6610302-6631829 GCF_014898765.1 Herpailurus yagouaroundi
CTGCGGGCACGCGTTAGCCACCGACGGTCCTCCCCCCCCACCCCCCAGCCCCTATAGCAGGTTTCACAGCCACAGACTCGACAGGTGGGCTTTTTTTACTGACAACGTTTTTGTCCTCGAAGTGGGAAAAAAATCGGTATACCCTGAAAGACGGGTTCAAATGCTACATATATTTTTTTCTTTTTGAGGTTTTGGGTTGCCTCGTTTCCTGTCACGAAGTTCTAAGGTATTCTGATAAATGAATCAGGTGTTTGTTTGTTTGTTTGTTTGTTTGTTTTTCCATCCGTGTAGTCGAGGCTTGATTATTTTTAATTTAGATTTCTGTCCTTAAAAGATAAGCCGGATTGGTCTGTTTCTGCAGCCTGTTGCTTGAACAGACACCTGGGTTTTAGACTTGGGTGGTGAGACTTGCCTGATCAGAGGGACAGTTATTTTGTGCCAGGTGTGATGTCCATCGGAAAGGGAGGAGTTACACAAGATTGCCATGGTTTCCCAAGGGGCTCCAGTTTATCCAGTGGGTTCATTCTTGAGGTTCTAGGCTCCCGAGTGAGTTAGGATAGTGGGAGAAGAGAGGCTCAGAGAAGTTACTTGGACTGTCCAGGAACTGTCTGCTACCGTTAAAACTGAAAATGGCAATAAAGAACAATATAATTCCTGGTAGGAAATCTGCTTGAGGGTTGAGGCTGCCTTACTCATTTTCTTCTATCTGCAGGTGCTGCAGGCTAGATCTGCCGTGTCTTTCGTGGAGAGTCAGTAAATACATGTTGATTTAAGTGGAATGAAGTGTGTTGGGGGACCACTCATTCGCCTCTGTTTAGTTTCATACTGAGGTTTGCCCCAGGTTTCTTCCTCTGCTTTTCACTACTGATCTTTTTTTTTTTTCCCTTTCTTCTTCTTTTTTTTTTTTTTCTTCTTCAAACGGGAGTATACCTGCTGCCCTCTCCACTCACATTCCTTCTGCAATGAGGAAGTGAGACCTGGACATTTGCCTTATTCACATACTGTTTACTGAGCCACCCTTCTACCTGGCTGCCTCCAAAGATCTGATTCAGAGCTCCACCTCCTGTGGCCATTTGCCTTCTCATCAGTTGCAAAATCCAGAAAGTTAACAAATTGGGGGCGGTATTAGATGCTAACTTGTGCTTTTGTAAGTCAGTCTTCGATTTGTAATGAAGATGGGAGAGTCCCAGGGACTTAGGCAAAGGCAGAGATACTAACAGATTCTTTTGCCCTGAAACTGCTATGTAACTCATAGCTGACTTCCCTTAAGCGGAATGTGTTTTGTACTTACCCTTCGGCCCCAGCCCCAACCCCCATCAGACTTTATTTTAGTTGCATTTTCTGTTTTAAGTTATTTGGCATTGCTAGAGAGAGGAATCTGGGGAGCATTTTCGTATGGAAAGGGCTAGTTAAGGAGCCCTGACACGTTACGACTGAGAGGTGCTGGTACGATATTATCAGGTGCTTTTTAACTCATCTACCCCCATCCCCAGTCTCCTGGGTTTGTCAGAGGAACCCTGTTTTTAATTTATAAACAAGAATAAAAGAGGCTTAAGGATGTTTAAGGCTGGGAGAAGGGGATTTCTGGGATAAACTGAAAAAGAACAGTGGGCCGTGGGCAAGGAAGGACCCCTCCCCTCCTTCCCCCCCCACCCCACTGCCCCATGATGTCTTTGATCTTTGGATGGCCCCGCCACCTTCCAGCAGGGTCACATCTGAGTGATTCTTGCTGGAAGAAGTACATATAGGGCAATGCCCCAGCTCACTTATTTAAGGCCTGATGAAAATCGCAAACCATAAATAATGTGGTTTGAGGCTAAGTTGTGGCTTGAGAATTTGGAAGCTTGGTGTGTTTTTCTCCCTCACACTTTCTAATGTTTATTTTTTACTTATTTTTAAGAGAGAGCGCACGAGAGAGCGGGAATGGGGGAGGGGCAGAGAGTGAGACACACACACACACAACCCGAAGCAGGCTCCAGGCCCTGAGCTGTCAGCACTGAGCCCGACGCGGGGCTCGAACTCACGGACTGTGAGATCGTGACCTGAGCCGAAGTCCGGGCCTTAACCGACTGAGCCACCCGGGCACCCCTCTCCCTCACCCTTTCAAGGCCTTTCTAAGGTCTTAGATGTCAGACTTGACCTACTCTGCCAGCAGACTTCTTTTGTGAGTGCTTCTGTGACCGCTGGCTGGCATTCAGCCTCCTAGAGCTCCAAATGCCCCCATGGGTAAAAGGGGAAATGGCAATATGTTCTGCATTCTGGGGGCACCCGGGGGGCTCAGTCAGTTGACTGTGTGACTCTTGAGATCAGCTCAGGTCATGATGTCAGGCCCGTGGGATTGAGCCCCACGTGTTGGGCTCTCTGCTGAGAATGGAGCCTGTTTAGGATTCTCTTTCTTTCTCTTTCTCTCTGCCCTTCTCTCCTGCTTGTGCTCTCTCTCTTTAAAAAAAAAAAAAAAAAAATCTGCATTTTAGAGTGGAGAAAGTTTATGCAGATATAAAATGCTCTACATCAGGAAGGTCCTTCATTCACACAGGGTCCTGGCAGGAAACTCAACTCAGTGGGTTGCAGTGGAGACACTTTAACGAACTACATGGAGGGATGTGGGCAGCATTAAGGGACCCACCGGCGGAGGTTCAGGTACTAAGACCTGGATGCAGAAGGGGAAGGGGGAGGATGTGTTGTTACTGTTGCCCAGTGAGAGCTGTATCCACCCCCGCAGGCGGAAGCAGAGAGAGAGAGAGAGAGAGAGCCTCAGCCTTCCTTCCCTCCACCCACAGTCCTTCCGTCTCTTGCCCATCTCCGCAGTGGTCAGATCACATCTAAGGGTGACGGCCTGGGGTGCCTGGGTGATGCGGTCTGCAGGGGCTCCACTCCGGGCACAGAACTTGGAAGAGAAAGGTAGAGCTAGAGGTGGAGGACAATCCAGGAATAAGAGAATAGTCCTCAATAAATGTTTGCTTCTGTCCCACCGAAGAGTGGCTTTTTATTGGCCTGCAATATGCTAGAGGTGACAAAACATGTCCCTTGTGTTACTTAAATAGCTCCTTATAGGCCACCTGAAGACGTTGACTCTTCCCCCCTCCCCATGTTAGCATTTCATAGCATTTCACGCTTGTATTCGTAATTTCTGCATTGAACGTACATCTGAGAATGTCTTTGGCTTCTGGGTGTCCGTGTGTCAAGTGTTTTATTACTTGCAAAAAACCTAAAATATCTGTTGAGCATTCTACTGTGCGAGTGAAGAACTCATTTTTCATTTGATTCTTTCATTTATCTGTTCTGTTAACTCCCCAGGGAAGTTTGTGGGCGATCGATCGTGAGGAAACGTCTGTTATTTTAATTTCCAGGGACTTTATTAGTCTGACATCTTCCTAGAGATGTTAAATGTAAAATCATCTTACTTAATTAGAAACAAGTAGAGTACAGAAGAATTCAGATGCAGAGGGTAGGAAATGGATGATGATGTAGGACCCTCCACAGGTGTGTCACAGGTGAGTGTGTGAAAATTGGATTTCTAAAACAGTGGGTCGCTGTGTATAGCAAGTATGGAGCGCCGACAACTAGTAGGATTATTTAGATAGAAAGCTTCACTTGCCCGGGATAAATTAGGTAAGAACTTTTCTTTCTCATTTAGAGTGAATCAGGGAACAAAGGATGAGTATTTGTCTTATTTTTTAAGTCATCTGCTCCTTTCCTTTTCACTTGGTTTTGGTTGTGGAATGTGACCTGATCTGCCTTTAAACTAAGGGTGGCTTTTGTTTGTTTGTTTGTTTGTTTCTTTCTTTCTTTCCTTTTCTTTTCTTTTTTTTCTTTTCTTTTTAAATTTTTTAATGTTTATTTATTTTTGAGAGACAGAGAGAGAGACAGAATGTAAGTAGGGGAGCGGCAGAGAGAGAGGGAGACAAAGAATCCGAAGCAGGTTCCAGGCTGTGAGCTGTCAGCACAGAGCCCCATGTGGGGCTCGAACTCACGAACGGTGAGATCATGACCTGAGCCAAAGTCGGACACTTAACCAACTGAACCATTCAGACACCCCTCTTTCTTTCTTTCTTTCTTTCTTTCTTTCTTTCTTTCTTTCTTTCTTTCTTTCTTTCTTTCTTTCTTTCTTCTTTCTTTCTAAATGCTTATTTATTTATTTTTTGAGAGAGAGAAAATTCCAAGCAGACTCAATGCTGTCACCTCCCCCCTCCCCCCGATGTGGGGCTTGAACTCAAGAACCAGAGATCATGACCTGAGCCAAAGTCAAGAGTCGGATGCTTAACCAACTGAGACACCCAGGTGCCCCTAAACTAAACATAACTGTCACAGTTTGTAAGACTGATTTAACCACCATGATGGATGGATATCAATGTTGTTAATTGCGTGATGCATTGGATATCAATGTTGTTAATTGTTAAAGGAGTTTTGAAAGCTGAGCAAGAAATGGTTTCCTGACTATAAGGAATTTCCATTCTGGTGGTGGGGAGCTCTGGGGGCCAAGGCTGTTTTTATCGATTGTCCTACCAGACTTTGTATACTTTTGCATAAAGTAGCAATTCTTTGGTGAATTAGAAGTCCTTGCCTGGCTTTCATTCCCCTCCCAAACCCCAACCTAATCAGAAAAAGGGTCAAGGGAAAAATAGACCAGGACATAAGAATCCAGGAAATGATTTTGAGATTAAAGCAGCAAAGGTTTAGGACAATTAACATAAGCTTGTGTTATAGTTTAAAAGGCTGGGTGAATGAAGACCAGCTCTAAAGACCTGGCATTCTTGATGAATGGTGATTCCAGTAGTGAGTTTCGATTATTCCACCGGGGCCTCTGACATGAGGTTTCTTTACTTGCCTGGAGCTTTTAGTCACCGGTTGTTTCCCTTATCCAATCTTGGAAAGCCCAACCTGCAAGTCTCTTCTTATCTAGATCTTGCCCTTGGTTAAAAGCTCAGCTCACATTCCATAGTCAGTATTAAACCAATTAAATATTTATTTAATGCTGTTAGTGCCTGGTACCTGGCCAGGTGGTACAAATACAAGGCTAAAAAGCATCAAGGCCCCTGTCCTGGAAGGGCTTGCACACCAGTAGAGGAGACAAAGGACCCATGTAAGTATACAAGTACTGTGTACTCACTGACTTGTGCAGGTGCTGACAGAAGTTTGTAGATGGTGCCCTGGTGGAACAGAGAAGGCAAAGCCATAGGACATGTTGGATTCCTGTAGAAATTACTATTTACCTTTAACATGGTTTACAACCAAGTGGACGGCAGATCAGCCTTTGTTGGGAGAAGGGTCCTTTGCTTGGCCCACCCCCTCCACACCCCCCACTGATGCTGCCTCCAGGCTGTACCCTTGGGTTTCTGACCTGAACAATCTGCTCTTCACCTTGGGACTTTCCAGTTCATCCCAGCTCAGGATGGGTGTGGGCATATGGCAGGCCAGAGAACATCAGCCCTGCAGAGTGCTACTTTAGTTTTCTTTTTTGGCCTCAGTAGTTCCTGCAAAGTCAGGTCTGCACTCCCCTTGATACCCCCTTCTTCTGATGTCGAAAATGATTGGCAAACAGGAGGAAAATAATTTGGTTAGACTGCAGACAACAAGTATTGAGTTTCTCCCGTGTTCCCCAAGAATTCCTTGGGGTTTGTTGGGCTGTGATGATTCAAACAGCAATAAAATAGGGCCCATCCTCAAAAATCTTGTTGGGTGAGGCAGGGACACATACGTCAACCGGTGTTGCTCATGAGCAGTGACCTGGACCAACGGTATCAGCCTGGAAAAACTGGTGAGAAATGTACATTCTCAGGAGCGCCTGGGTGGCTCAGTCCATTGAGCGTCCGACTTTGGCTCGGGTCGTGATCTCACGGTTCGTGAGTTGGAGCCCCAGGCTTGCTGCTGTCAGTGCAGAGCCTGCTTCGGACCCTCTGTCCGCCTCTCTCTCTCTCTGCCCTTCCCCCACTCATGCTGTCTCTGTCTCAAAAATAAACGAGAAAATAAAAAGTAATGTCCATTCTCTGCCTAGTGTCCCCATCTGCTGCTCGGGGGACAGGCACAGCCCTGGGTGGTTTAATGAACCCCCTGGGGCGCTGAGGCACCCCGAAGTCTGAAAACCATTGCTCCGCACGGCACACTGGGATCCCAATTAATCAAGCAGAGTGGAGGGAAAGATCTGTTCTTTGCGAGGGGACAAGGCGTGGTTGTCAGCCTCTGGCAGGTGAGGAGTAGCACGTGTTTGGTCTTGCAGGATGAGGAGGAGTTTAGCAGGCAAAGTGGGTAGAAAGAACACACACATAGGTGTGGACGAGCGAAACCGCTCAGTTCTGGGAGCTGAGAACCCGCTGAAGTGGGTTGTGGGCTGCAGTGAGTGGACCGCGGGGTCCAGGCTGGGGGAAGAGAGCAGGGGTCACGTCACGAGGCAGCCGATGGGCTCTGGCATGTCTGTATCTCATCCTACAGACTGGAGCTCTGCGGACGTTTTCTATAAAGGGCCACACGGTCAGTATCTTCGGCCTCAGGCCCTGCAGCCCATCACATCTACTCAGCTCTGCCATTGCGTGAAAGTAGAATAAATAACATAATACATGGTGAATCCCTAATTGGGTGTGGCTGCATTCTCAGGAAACTTCACTTACGGATACTTGTAAACTGGAGTTTCGAGGGCACCTGGGTGGCTTAGTCAGTTAAGTGTCCAACTTCGGCTCAGGTCACGATGTCATAGCTCATGAGCCTGAGCCCCATGTCGGGCTCTGTGCTGACAAGTCAGAGCCTGGAGCCTGCTTCGGATTCATTCTCTCTCTCGCTGTCTCTCTCTCTCCCCCCTGCTCTGTCCCCGTCTCTCAAAAATTAATAAACGTTTAAAAAAAGTTTTAAATTGGAGTTTTGTATAATTTTTCATGTGTCAGGAAATTTTCTTCTTTTGATTATTTTCAATCCTTAAAAAAGAGAAAAAACGTTTTTTTAGCCGGCAGGCCACACAGAAAACAGGCAGTGGGCTGGGATTGGCCGAGGATTGGATTTTGTAGACCCTTGCTAGAGACGAGTTTTCCATAAAATTTGATGCCTGGACATTCTTCAGAATCTCCTGACATGTGTGTTTCAGGAATCCGGCCCCAACTGGTGAATCAAATGTTGGGGTGGAGGGGCTCCCCAGGTGATTCTCCGGCCAGCTGAAGCTGGGCACCAGTGCTACCATCAAAGGGAAGACAGTGACGGACATAAGGTGTGGGAAGATTTTAATTTTGTGGAGCAGGGCAGGAGTCATACGGCCGCAGGTTGCAGGGACGGAGGAGGGCGGGCCTTTGAGGATGGGAGAAGGCGTAGCGTTGTCTTTCTGGGATGTGGAGAAGGGGGTGTGCGCGGTCCATTTAACGGGCTGCTGAGTGTAATCGACGGGCTGAAAACCACAAATTTTGAGAGGCATGAGTTTGTGCCAATATGCGATTTTTCTCTTCGAGCAGCTCCTTCTAGGAGCAGAAGTAAAACCGTTGGGCGTTTGCAGAGAGGGTTGCTAGGCAGTTAAGAAGGGGTGTTGAAAGATGCCGACAGGTACTTGGAAGTGATGGGAGAGGGAGGGGACACATCCAGAGTTTTGGAGGGACTGAGGAGTAGGTGCAGAGGAAAGAAGGCGGGTGGGGGCTGGCCTAGTGAGTGGAAGATTCCTAGTGAAGCTGTTCGGGGCGGTGATGACAGTCCGGGTGTGGTTGTATGGTAGGGGTGACAGTTGGGTTTAGCAGCCATGCCCGTGGACTGGGGGGGGGGATCTGGCAGACTTCCTCCCAAAGTTTGAAGCAGGTGGACTTGGGACGTGAGCCAGAGGCGGAGGAAAAGGCTGGGCAGTAACTGAGCTCTCTAGGCTGGTAGATTCCAAGAGCATATGGCTAGACCGGAGAGGGTAGACCCACCCTCCTGTCAGGCACTCAGTCTGCTGCTCTGCGTGCATGATCTCACTTCATTTTTTTGTTTGTTTATTTTGAGAGAGAGAGATGTGCGAGCAGGGGAGGGGCAGACAGAGGAGAGAGAATCCCAAGCAGGCTCTGTGCTGCCAGTGCAGAGCCTGACATGGGGCTCAATCCCACCAACGTGAGATCATGACGTGAGTCGAAATCAGGAGTCAGACACTTAACCGACTGAGCCTCCCGCCCCCCCCCCCCCGCCCGTCCCCGCACCATCTCACTTCATAAAAGGAGGAGTTTGGGCTGAGTCTGGAGGGAGCACAGCTTTTCTAGAAGGATGGTGGAAGAGAAGTGGGCTGAGGCAGCAAAGGGGAGGGGAATTTGGAAAAGCAGTGACGCTCCTGTCTCTGCTCACCCGTTGGCACATAGTTCTCCACCAAGGCTGGGAGGGAAGGGAGAGAGCTGGGAAGGCAGTGCGGGGTTTGGGGTAGAGCAGAGGGAGGGCTTTGAGGAGGTCGGCAGAGGGAAGGAGGTCTGCATGGGACGATGAGTCACGGAGGAGGAGGAAGTCCGAGCGGCACGTGGCTGCAAGTTGACAAAGGGGAGCTTGGTGGCTGGGCATGGGAATCAGAATGAAGGGCAGGGTTCTGGGCAGTGGGCGTGGGCCCCCGGGGTCCCGGAGTCCTGATAAGCCTGTGGCCAGCGACCGACCTTGAACATGGAGTGCAGTGTTTCCTGGGGCTGCACAGAAACGTGGTGGAAAGTTCCTTTGTGGTTCCGAAGAGATTGCTCAACTTGCAGAAACAGTGTGCGAATACCAAGCGATAAGATGTGTTGAGGGCAAGGCTGTGAATTCCATAGAGTCGAGAGGGCAGGGCTGGTGGAGTTGGGGACTGCCCCATGGCGTGGCCCTGCGGGAGCCTGTGCACACAGAGCAGGAGAATGAGCCGTCTCCATCTGGGGGGACTCTGGGTGAGTCCAGGAGGTAGGCTGGCCCGTCTGGAAAATGCTGACTGGTGTCGCAATCTGGTGGCTTAACTTGACAATAATTGAAGAGAGGACAGAGAATGTGCAGGCGTGACCACATACTTCCTGCCATTTTAAGCAGAGGCCCAGTGGGTTCTGGAGCTTTAACCTTTCTGTCATGGAACAAGAGTGGATTCTACCCAGCTTGGCCTCGGTTTACCTTTCTGGCTTAAAGACACCGGCAGCTCTCTATATTGAATGCATGTGCTCTCAGGCCTTCAGTCGGCTGCTCTGCGTACATTATCTCATTTAACGGGTGTGACAACATTGAAATTTATGCCGCAAATTTCAATGTAAGCAGTGGGCCTACGGGGCTTTAGTGCCTTGCCGGCAGCCCAGAGGCTGGAAAGGGGCTGAGGCAGGACTTGAGCCCAGGACTGATTGTTGTGCTTCCAGGAAGTATGGCAGCCACCACTTGCTTCCCTGTGCACCGTGCTGTCATCCCAGGGGACTATTTCCTGTGCCTCAAATGCCGTGTGCCTTTCGCACCTGCCAGCTTCCGCCTACACTCTTCCTTCTCTCTCTGAACCTCGTCCTCTTCCCAGTTCTCATTTCCTGTTTCATCTCCGCCTGCTCTCTGTAACCTTGGCCTTGCCGTCTCCCTCCGCTCCAGGGGCAAACAGGTCCCTTCGTTTTTTTCTGTTTCTCCCCAGGACTTTGCATACCATATTGCGGGGCTTACCTTACGTCTTAGATATTAATTGGTCTTTCTGCCCTGCCTGACTCTGGGAGGCCAGATAACTGGGTTGGAATGGGGCTGTGGAGATTGGTTAGGGTGTACCTTAATCAAGTGACAAACCCATACGTGCTTGTTCAACCACTGTGTTGCATGTGAACCCTTGTAATACTGCGTGCTGCATGCTTCAGGGAGTCCCTGCACGTGCCACTACCCGGGGGCCACCAGGCCTCTGCAGCAGCCCTGCGAGCTGCCGCCTTAGGACGAGAGGGGAATGTGCGGGGCTGGGGCCAGATGGGCCCTGCAGAATCTTCCAGCAAGAGGAAGCTGTTTGAGCAAAGTTACTGAGACTCGATTGGAGAAAAGACCAGCATTCTTCGTGGGCAGTGACTGAGGGTGAACCTTTGTCATCTCGGTGTGCTGAGTACAATGCAGGAACTTCATAAATGTTTGTTGAACGGGAGTTTCATTTACGTTCTTGCATCGGAACGAATGAGTAAATTCGGTGGGACTTGGGAGCCAGCTCTTTTTACCAACTGGTTAGGTCTGTTTGTTATTTGGAACCTGCATTTCAGATTCGTAGGCCTGATATCTGATTGGAAAGTTAATGAAGGGCCCGGTTGCTGATAGTTTGAAATTAGCCTTGGCTTGTTTAAATTCTCCATTCCCAGTTGTATTATGTGGGGTTGAGGTATGCATTCCTTGGGATTATTAATATCAGTTTTGGGCCCGTTTTTTCAGATTTGTGTGGGCAAAATGTGGAAGTTTCCCGCAGCAGCCTACAATCAGGTGTCGTGTGTAAAAGATGCCCTATACCCAAGTGTTTTGCAGCATGGCCTCCGAATTACATTTATAAAGAGAGGTTTCTGAAAAAGATTCTAAGGAGAGACAATCTGGAATTATGTTTTGTAGTAGCAACTTGTAAAAGGAATTCAGTATGTGTAATTTAATAACAGAACTTGGTTGTGTGCCTTCCAGAAGCTTTCTATTTTAAGTAAGTCAACCCTTTCAGTAAACAAGATAAAGGAGAAACTTGCTGTGGTCGTATTAATGGCTATTTCTAGCAATTTCGCCAAGGATCAGTGTAATACTCGGTGGGAAAAGTTAACTTCAGGTAGTTTGTACAGCTGAAAAATGTGCTTTATGAAAAGACCTCTGTCCCTTTGGGCTTAAGAAATGTGACCATCTCCCCCACGATGAACTCTTTGACCTCTTTGTAACGTGCCCTTGGTGAATCAGATATCCAGTTCCTTGTAACAGTGGGGCTGTGGTTACAACTTCCTCAAGTTGTCAGCGGTTCATCTTTTATGCGTTAGTAATCAATCGGACTCCAAATTGGTTTTCAAAGCCCATAACAGCATGAAAGCGGTTTTAAGTGTTGAATTCAGATTTCTGGGCTGATAGCGCTGGGGGTTTCCCAACCATCTTATTATTACAAAGAGTCCATTCGCAGGCTTGTTTACCAAACACCAGCACAGAACTCCCGTCTAACGTGAGAAAGATCGAGGGAGGGGTAACCTTTGAACAGTTTTTGTCCCTGAGGTTCTAAATTCTGAGGTCAAACAAGTAATTAAAATCACAAAGACTGTAGTTCATCTCCTCCCAGCCCCTGATTTGTCGCATTCATCATTCTGTAGCTCTAATTTGTCAGCAAAGGTAGACAACAGGAGGTTGCTAAGGCCTAGAGGAACTAGGTCTAGAGGAACTTTGGCTAAATTCAAAAGTCCTTCTGTGAAATTTCATGAAGTGGTTTCATTATGAATGTCATAGAGTTAAAACTTCTTTGTTTTTTTTTTTTTTTTGTGGCATTATGTTTTACCCTGTCTTTGTTTTTATTTAATTTTATTTATTTGTTTAAATTTTAAAAGTTATTTGAAATTAATTTTGTGGCTTTTATGTTACTTCATTTTTAAATTTTTTTAAATGTTGATTTTTAGAGACAGAGAGAGACAGAGCATGAGTGAGGGAGGGGCAGAGGGAGACCCAGAATCCCAAGCAGGCTCCAGGCTCTGAGCTGTCAGCACAGAACTTGACGCGGGGCTCGAACCCACGAACTGTGAGATCATGACCTGAGCTGAAGTCGGACGCTTAACCAGTTGAGCCACCTAGGCGCCCCTGTGGTTTTTATATTGTAAAAGTACAGTAAAAGAAATTAGTTTTCTGCCTAGGTAGCTTATATGCTTAGTATCAAAAGCACAAGGCAGAAAAGAGGATATAATGAAGGGTCCCTTCCCACAGTCCCCCTGCCCCTTACTTTGCAGCTGCCCAGATCGCCTCCTCACGGGCAGCCAGTGACGTCCTTTCAGAGATGGGCTGTGCATACGTGTGTACAGAATCTCTTTGTCTGTTTTTCTGAGAGTAGACAGTTCTTCCACTGCTTGCCTTTTTTTTTTTTTTTTAACTTAGTGTCTCCTAGGAGTGATTCGTATCTGTATATACAGAGCTCCTGTGACATTTGACTTGCTTTCTGCCTTTTCTGAGAGTTCTGTTTCTGTTTCCAGGAACTGCCTTGCCCCTTAGCAAGAGCATGGAGTACCAGTCATGGTGGGAGAGGAGGTCGGGGATGGGGCTTCCCACGCTGGCGCCCCCTCCTATGTTCTCATTCCCGAGGACTGTGGTATTAAACGGCACACATTCAACTGGGTAAACTTAAAGATCAAATTGGCTTTATGCAGCCTTTCATGAGTTGGGCAGCACCCCATTTAGCAATTGGAAGGAGCTCCGGCAAGCCGTAGAAAAGGAAAAAAATTTTAAATGTTTACATATTTATTTTGAGAGAGAGGAGAGAGAGAGGGAGGGAGAGAAAGAATCCCAAGCAGGCTGTGCACCTGCTTGGGATTGACAGGGGGCTTGACACCGTGAACTGTGAGATTATGACCTGAGCTGATATCAAGAGTCACGCAACTGGCTACCCAGGGGAAGACTTTTAAATGCAAAAAGGGTGCGGAAAAAGGAAATTATTAGCAAAGAATGCATTGTTCCAGGCAAGGTCCCCTTCCTAAGGGGACTTGAACAGTCTCTCTGGTGGGATTATTGCATTGGTGCTGACCAGGTAATTCTGAGCTGATTAGTTAAAGCTTATATTCCTGGGGGCGGGGGGCGCTTGGGTGGCTCTGTCGGCTAAGTACCTGACTGAATTTCAGCTCAGGTCATGATCTCATGGTTCATGAGTTCAAGCCCCATGAGTTCGAGCCTCGCGTTGGGGTCTGTGCTGATAGTGCAGAACCTGCTTGGGATTCTCACTCTCCCTCTCTCTCTCTGCTCCTCCCCTGCTTGCTCTCTTTCTCTCTTTCTTGAAATAAATAAACTTAAAATTTTTTTTTTACATTCCTGGGTAATCAAAACTACAGCTAGGCTAGGTAGTAAGTCTTTGCCAATTGGGGCTTAGCATAAGTGACTCCCAATTTGGGTCTGCTCTCTCCTGCTTAACAATGGGGAGCACCGAGGTCCCCTTCCAGTAGCACACATGGTGGGGAGAGAAATTGGGGTTTGTTTCCAGTTTCCCCTCACATGGAGAGAAATCCAGTCTGGACTGAGGTATAAGAATATTAAAGACCCCTGCAATCCTCAAGTCCCAGGGATGAAAATGGCTCTGTCTCTAACTGGTGTCAGCTGTACCTCGTCAGAACTCTTGGTATGCCCATCTGCTGAAAACCTGTTCAGCCCTAAAATTCTGTTCTTCCAGAATCTTCAGTAATAGCAAGGAAGGCTTGTTTTTTGTTTTTTAAAATTTTTTATTAAAAAAAATTTTTTTTAAATGTTTATTTATTTTTGAAAGAGAGACAGACAGAGTGCAAGTGGGGGAGGGGTAGGGAGAGAGAGCGACACGGAATCTGAAGCCGGCCCCAGGCTCTGAGCTGTCGGTACAGGGCCCGACACGGGGCTCGAACTCATGAACGGTGAGATCGTGACCTGAGCTGAAGTCAGACACTCAGCTGAGTGAGCCACCCAGGTGCCCTGTAAAGAAACACTTTTTGAAGATAAAGCCCGCAAACCAAGACTCTTTATTTTCCACTTTTTGGTGGCTGTAGGTAATAGGATTCTACATGTATATTTTACTTTTTTATTTCTGCAAATGTAATGTGTGCCTTTTGGTGAATGTTGGCTGAATTGAGTTAGCCTTTGGGGTTCTGGAATCATCTCTCTTCTTTCATCTGTTGAGGTGGAGGAAATTTTCTATGACTTTCAGAGTCCTTCTAGCTGGACTAAGAATGAAACTGACATGAGACAGATTAATGGGAGAAAATCAAATCTAATAGCATATGTGTGAGGAATCCGCACAGACATGAAAATTCCGAAGACACTCAGGCCACAGAAAACTTATTTTGTGACCTCCTGAGCTAAGGAGAGGGGTAAGGTCTGGAGATACAAAGGGGAGGATGACCATTAGCAGGAAGGTGAGGAGATGTTTAGAAAACAAAGGTTGTCCTGCTATGCAAATAAATTTCTTCAGTAAAGAGGAATCTCTGTTCATAGCTCTCTTTCTGGTACTAGCTATCTTTTCCAATGTAAATTTACACAGTGGAGGGGGAGGGAAGGAGATTTTTCTGCATCTGCAGTTTGGATTGCTTTTAAGTCAAAATAATCTTTATGCCAAAGTGGCGCCATCTTGGGGTGGCCTGACCCTGACCACTGCACCCCTTTTTTAGTGTAAAATCAGAATTTAGGAATTGGGGTGCTTTACTCTAGAAAAAAGATCACGTAAAGCAGCGTGGCTATTTCTTGTCTACTAGGGCTTGTTGAGCTGTTTTTTTTCCCTTCTCCATTCTTCTCCAAACAATACATGTTCATTTGCCTGCAGATTATTTAACGGAAGGGGAGAAAACCAGCATTTCTATGAAATTATATTCCGAGAGTCAGTTTATGTGGAGGAAAGGACAAAATGATTTTTAATTTTTTTGTTTTTAATGTAATGGTGGAGTTTACAAAAGAGTACAGTGGTAGACTATTTCACATTTATTTTTGTAATCTCAGCCTCATTGAGCTAACATTTACCTCAGTTTTATAGTTCGCTTTACTAAGCTGCAAAACTGAAGTTGACTTACGTGGTGTTTATCTTTCTACTGAAGCATTTAGAGCATCTTTAGACATATCTTTATCTGATTGCCATTCTGCTATCTTAGGTTAAAGGAAGGGTAGAATGTGGCCGTAAACTAAAAATCATTTCCTCAGGATTTAGGTTGGGGCTCAATTTCTTCATACCAACAAATGAGGAATTATGAGTATGCCCCTTTGAGAGCTGAAACCGCGGAGAGAATTTTAAGGCAGGTAGTAGGCTATGAAACTATTTCGAAACTGACCACTTATAAGTTTGCATGAGAGCTGGAAAGCCAGATCTTGTGTACTTGGCAGCCTTGAAACTTTTATTAGACTAATGCATGTCTAGCTTTGGTCCTCTGTTGCAGTTTCCAGAAGAATGGAGAAGGTAGAAAAGAGCAACGAAAATGGTTCTAAGAACAATTGAACTTGACAATTAACGTGAAGTTTGCTACACAGAAGGAAATAACCTCAGGTGAAAAAGTGACTAAGGATAGCCAAAGCCACAGATCATGGAGAGCCATCAGTGAAGACCTTAAAATGCAGGGTAGGTGGGGCGCCTGGGTGGCGCAGTCGGTTAAGCGTCCGACTTCAGCCAGGTCACGATCTCACTGTCCGTGAGCTCGAGCCCCGCGTCAGGCTCTGGGCTGATGGCTCAGAGCCTGGAGCCTGTTTCTGATTCTGTGTCTCCCTCTCTCTCTGCCCCTCCCCCGTTCATGCTCTGTCTCTCTCTGTCCCAAAAATAAATAAACGTTGAAAAAAAAAATTAAAAAAAAAAAAAAATGCAGGGTAGGTGACCATAAGTGGGGTGTACCACTAACGCACCTCGTTTCCCCACAAAGGCCTTGAATGTGGTGGCCTTTGTTGTATTATTTTGTAATCAGCCCTCATGAACTCAAGTGAAAGGTACCAAGGTCTTAGCAGTATTTTAAGCAAAGACTTGCCCATCTTTTAAAGATGGCCCTTTGTTTTGTAATAGATGGGTCACATTCTTTGGTAATTAAAAAAAAAAAAAACTTACTGTTTTGGAATAATTTTAGATTTAGAGAAAAGTTGTAACGATAGCACAGGGCGTTTTTATGTATGCCTCACCCAGTTTTCCCCAGCGTCAACATCGTACGTGGTACATCTGTCAAAATGACAAAAAGCCAACACGAATATATAACTATTAAATAAATTCCAGAGTTTTTGAATTTCACCAAATTTTCCATTCACGCGCTCTTTTTATTCCAGGGTCCTGTACCTTACAGTTCACTCATTTAAAGTATACGGTTCAAAATGTTTTTTAGTATAGTCACAGAGTTGTGTAACCATTGTCACAAGCTAATTTTGGAACATTTCTGTCCCCCACCCCAGAGAAAGGCCCATGTCATTAGCAGTTCCTGTTTCTTCCTAAATCCTGCCTCTCCGTGTCTGCCCCTCCCAGTCCCTGGCAACCCCTAACCTACATTCTCTCTCTACAGACTGACCTATCCTGGCTGTTTCCTGTAAATGGAGTCATATAATATGTGTCTTTGTGATTGGCTTCTTCACTTTTCAAGGGTCTTTGGTGATTTTTGATTGGGTGCTCATGCCTCGTTGCCCTGTTGTACTTTAACTGTGGGAATGTTTTGAGACCCGGATTTAAAGCGCAGCCCTTTTAAAAAACATTTGGGTTCCCCTTCTGCCGGGACACCTGGGAGTATTCCCAATCCAGGCTCGCTTAAATTGTACTTTCTGCTTTGGACTTTTTTTTTTTTTTTGGCCATACAGGGCATGTAAATTTAGGCCTCCAAACTCTCATTCTCACGGGAGTTTGCACGTTTCGGCTCTCCACCGAGAGTCGCACCCCTGTGAACACACACCCCACTGTCTTGGCTGTGGGGAGGGCGGTTTTCCCTAGTTAGCTGTTGCCTTTCAGGACTTACGGAGCAGTCCTGACTTCAAGACGCATCTTCACCTTTTGCCGAGTCTCCAGCTCTTCCTCCCGTCTCTCCGTTCTCAGCCTGCCTGCCTGCCTGGTTTCTGGTGCCCAAGCTCTGGACTGTCTGGAGCACATGCCAGATATCCTACACGTCTGATTTCTGCTTTCTTGCATTTCTGGCTTCTGAGGAATTTTCCCACCAGTTCAGCTGTGCATGAAAATGATCAAGCGTGGCAATGTGAGCTCATGTTTAGCTTAACAAATATAGATGGCTGCACGTAGGAGTATTTATAGATGTGTGTATATTCCAGAGTTAGTGTATACACATAGTTCCTTGCGCTTTCAGCTGAAAGGGTCTGCAGGCAGTGACACTCCGTTAGCGGTGAGGACACCTGTACCCACATGTTGGTTTCTGATACTTTTCTCCAAAACCAGAATAAAAGCTCGTGGTGAGAATGTGTCAAATTGACATAGGAGCCCACTGAAAGAGGTCCGAATGACTAGAGGTGGAAAGATTTGAGCAACAAAGTAAAGAAGGCTTAAATTGTAGGAGTATCAAGAAGTAGAAATTATAGGTCTATCATCTATCGATGATAAGCCAAAGTATAGAATGAGCATCAGTGAGTTCCTACTGATATAAAATAATTGAATAAGTGAATGCATGGGGGAAAATAGACAAATCCCCTTGCAGAAGAATTCTTCCTTGCGGAAGAATTCCAGATGATACTGGTGCTGTAACTTTCCACTCTGCAAGTGTGGGCTGTGCGTTGTGACTTCCTTCCAAAAGGATGGTGTAGAAAGGGAAGGTGGGGCAGAGTAGATGTACAGTGCAGGAACCTAACAAACATGACCTCAGCCATGTGACAAAGGTCAGGATCCACAGTGATAATTTTACTGGTAGTATGTTCCCCTTAATACGGTGTGGGGAAAGTGACACTTTATTTCTGTGATCGTCCTTTCCAAAACCCATAACCCTCTTCTAATTATGAGGAAAACCTCAGACAAACATGAGTTGAGGGAGTTCACAAAATACCGGACTAGTACTCCTCAAACTGTCAAGGTCGTCAAAAACAAGGAAAGTTTGAGAAACTGTCATAACCAAGAGGAGCCTAAGGAGACGTGACAATGAAATGTCATGTGGTTTCCTGGATGGGATCCTGGGACAGAAAACGAGCAGTACGTAAAAACTAAAGGAATCTGAATGAAGTATGTATTTTAGTTAATACTAGTGTATCAGCATTGGTTTGTTAACTGTGGCAAATTGCCATACGATGTAAGATGTAAGGGGAAACTGCGGGGTGTGTGGGATCTCTCTGTACTGTCTTTGTAATTTTGTGTAAATCTAAAACTGTTCTAAAAAAATAAGGTCTATTTAAAAACTGATGCTTTTTTTCGGGGTGCCTGGGTAGCTCAGTCAGTCGGGCATCCAGCTTCAGCTCAGGTCACGATTTCGTGATTTGTGGGTTCAAGCCCCACGTTGGGCTCACTACTATCAGCCTTGAAGCTGTCAGCGTAGAGCCCGCTTCAGATCCTCTGTCCCCCGCTCTCTGTGCCCCTCCCCTGCTTGCTCATGCTCTCTATCAAAAATAAATAAATAAACATAAAAAAAACATCAGGTTTTTTTGAAGTTTTTATTTATTTTGAGAGTTAGGAAGAAACAGAGAGGGAGGGAGGGAGAGAGGGAGAAGGAGGGAGAGAGAGAGAGAGTGTGGGGGAGGGGCAGAGAGAGAAGGAGAGAGAATCTGCTGTCAGCACAGAGCCCTATTCGGGACTCCATCCCATGAACTGTGAGATCATGACCTGAGCTGAAGTCAAGAGTTGGGGGCTTAACCAACTGAGCCACCCGGGTACCCCAGCTTTTCATTTTTTTTACTTACTAATATACAGTGTTGTATTCGTTTCAGGTGTGCAGTATAGTGATTCACCAGTTCTGTACATTTCTCAGTGCTCATCATAAGTGTACCCTTAATCCCCTTCACCTTTTTTACCCATCCCCCCACCCGGATGCTTTTTGTATTTAAAGTAGGATTGTTAGTTGTGCTGTCACTGTGAACGTTGAACTCCTCATATTGTCAGAAATGGAAGTTGGGACCAGTATGTTTTTGGAAAATTTCCTAGTCAGAAACATGGAAAGAAAACGTGCAGTTCTGCTGGTCCATGTTCGTGCTTTAGAATTACTTTTTACTGTAAGGTTCGATTTATGAACATCTTTGCATGTGTCTAAGTCACTTTCAGTAAAGGTGGGACGGATTTTTGGTTCATCCTGACTCCTCAGGCTCCAAATCAGGTGACTTGAGCGAATGAATAGTTGTTTCGTAAGATAAATATTTCTCTTGTAACATCACACAGTAGAGCCACCCCAAACCAAGCTCTCCATGCACTCACCATTGCTCACTGAGATAGTTCCTCCTTGGGAATGCTATTCTGCTACTCACTTCTCCATGCAAACAGCACATATTGATGAAGCCACAAGAATCCATGCAAAAATCTTATAAGGAACGATGGAATGCTAGCTGTATAAAAGGAGACTGGAGTTTAGACACACGCTGTGCAATTGATGTTTGGGGTTCCCTCTGAGATCTGTCCTGTGAACTCACGCGGCTCTAGGAGTAGGAAGAAAGGTGGAATAGCAGGTGGGGGAGCTGGGTTCTAAGCTGAGAGCCAGTATTTACTAGACACGTATTGGACAAGCTATTTAGACGTTCTCAGCCCGATTCCTGGTTTGTAAAACAAGCCAATAATATCTACAGTGAGGGGTTGTTGTGAATATCCGGTGAGGTAGGTGATCCCCTGGGAACGGGTTTGCAGACCGGTCAGTAAACAGGTAGGTGCCATTTGCTGTCATCGCCCCATCGCCAGCTCCATCACACTTCTGAATCTAATAGGGATGCCAGTGTCACAGCACAGAACTTCAGTGAGATGGGTGTGGGTGGTGTTCTGCTAATGTCCGGTGAATGGAAGAAAAGACCTGCCCTTGCAGGTGCTGGGGAGGAAGGAATTTAGGGTGCTTCAAGGCAGAAAAGATGGGGCAGAAGGAGGAGTGAGTAAAGATATGGTGACGGGTGGAAGGAAAGCTTTGTTTTTTTTTTTTTTTTTTTTTTTTGACCGTGAGATCTAAGCTGATATGTGAGTAGGTTTCGTGTACCTAGGAAGTGTGAAAGAACTTCTTATCAGGTAAACATTACTTATCATCTGAAAATGCTGGGGTTGTTAGTTGGGGTGTGTTCACAGCTACCAGCATGGCTTTGCATGTGGGAATATTAAGAAAATCAGCTGTCTTCTAAAGGAGACAGTGAGACACCGTTTTTTTGCTTATTTATCAGACAGCTGGGTATATAAAAGGTACAAGCTCTTTCTCTTCTGATAGAAAGGAAAATGCAGCTTGATTCCCGAGGAGGTATGGGCCATAGGTATACTTACTCCACCTTATGGCGTTATTTCTCCTTTCAGCTTCTGGTCGTCATGCTTATCTAGCGTTAAATAAAACTTTTTACAGTGAGTGCTTCCTATATGCTGTGCTAAACACTCGGCACGAATGATCTCGTGTAAGCCACACCACAGCCCTATGTGGTAAATAATATCTTCCCGGAAAAAAACGGAAGGGTATGTGACTTGTGTAAGATCCCATGGATTTTGACCCAGGAATTTAGGGTTCCAACCCTGGACTCTTATCCACTCTTGTATTTTATGTCTAAGGGTATGGAGCACAGCCTCAAAGCAGGAATCATTAGGGGAATATTTGGTAAATCTGGGAATGAACTAGATAGAATACAAAGCAATTTTGCAGCTGCCCCATTTGGCTTGTGCAGTGGGGTACAGTGACCCAGAAGACATGTCTTGCTCTCCTGTGCAAGAGCAGGTGGTCACAGCAGATCACGCTGTGTGGTGTAGTCCCAGCTCCCCAAGGCTGTTAGCTTTTAAGAAGGACACTTGGAAAACTGAGGCATAGCTGACGGAAGGTGAGCAGGAAGCTAATTCATATGAGGATTGTTGAGGAAGAAGGGGTGTTTAAGTTAAAAGCCTTAGGAATGATAGGATAGCAGTTTTCAGATATTTGAAGAATATAGTTATTCTGTGTCCTTAGCAGAGTTAAACTCATGGGACAGAAGCTTTAGGGAGGTAGGTTTTAATTCGTCATAAAATTCCTTATTGCTGTGAGTTGCGTAGATAAGAGAATTGATGACCAGTGGAGTTCACGAGTCCCCATCCCTGGCAGGATTCAAGCAGAGGCTGTATGATGATGGTGCCTGTCTTCAGGAACTACACCCTTCCTTTCCTGACGTCCCTACACGCCTGTCCTGAGTTCTGTTTCGCGTCCAGCTGCCACTCCACGTGATTCTTGTTTTAGTGTTAATTGCCGAATAAGTCAGTGGGTTGAGGAGCAAAGTTTCTCAGTAGGCATTTAAAGATCATGAGAGCCCAGGACGTCTGGGGCTCAGTTGGGTGAGCATCTGAACCTTGATTTTGGCTCAGGGTCATGACCACAGGGTCGTGGGTTAGAGCTCCGTGTCAGGCTCTGTGCTGAGTGTGGAGCCTGCCCGAGACTCTCTTTCTCTCTCTCTGTCTTCCTTTCTCCAGCTCTTACCCTCTCTCCCACTTGTGTTCTCTCTCTTTTTAAAATAAAATTAAAAAAAAAAGATCGTAAGATCTCTAAATGTTAAGCAGTAGAGGAACAGATTAAATTATGCTATTTAATGGAACCATATACAAATATTAGAAGGAAGGCAGATTGAAAGATATCTATCACACTGAGTAAAAGCAAGTTGCTGAACAGCATGTATATTATGATCCCATCTCCCATTTAAATTAAAAAAAAAAAATCAATATGCTCTTTCTTTCTCTCTCTGTCTTTAGTTCTGGAATGATAGTTACCAAAATGTAGCTAGTGGTCTCATCCCAGTGGCCTTGACCCTCACAATAATCATCCAGATTATTGGGAAGGGTGAAGGAAACTTTAAAATTTTACATTTCTGTGTGTGTGTGTGTGTGTGTGTGTGTGTGTGTGTGTGTGTGTGTGTGT